>NC_091351.1:1032500-1035000 GCF_038502225.1 Cherax quadricarinatus | reverse complement strand
TATTATCAGTAATAATATACCTTGACATATCACAGAGGTTATTATACTGTCTCTATATTTCTCAATAAGTGGACAATGAAGTACACAGTATTCAAGAGAGTGACCATAGAACACTGGGATAGACTGTAGCGGTGGTCAAACAAGTGGCTGCTGGAGTTCAATACCAGACAAGTGCAAGGTGATGTATATGAGAGAGAGCAAGGCAGGACCAAACAAAGTGTATAAATTGGGATGGAAGATGATACTGAAAGTAAGTAGAGGTGAGGACCTGCCAGTAGTGCTTAAAACACACACACACACACACACACACACACACACACACACACACACACACACACACACACACACACACACACACACAAACACATGACCCTTGCAACCACAATTAGGTGAGTACACACACGACAGTAAACACACAAGCATCAACACACATACCTGGGGGCATATAGTGGTGTGTGTGCCCAGCATCAGAGTGTGTGTCTGGTGCTGCCATCTGTGCCACAAACATCAGCGAAGGTAACCACCTCAATAATAAACATCCTCAGTGCGTGGTGCGCACTCACGCCCGTCCTTGTGACGTCATTAGTAACGCTAGCGAGCGATCGTTCAGCGGAGCCGCGATCACACGTCCTTACACACGATACCTGATGGTAAACAAGTCGAAGACTCCCGGGAAGAATAGGGAAAAAATGGGAGTAGAAATGAGACCCTATTTCTCTGAGCGGAAGAAACGGAGGTGTCCCTACGGTATGGTAAACCAATAACAATATTTTGGCCAAGAGGGTCCAAATAGAAATGTCATGGCGTCCCACAGGGCGGTACAGTGCGTCCCACGTTCTTTACCTACCTCCGTCCTGGTAGTACCTATGGTCCAAAGTTCCCCCAGCCATCAACCTAACATGAAACTTATGAATGACCTCATAAAAATGACCTTCTAGCTCGCACTGGAGCAAATTTGTTCCGTTTGACCTTAGTTTGTGGGCATTGTCCGGACGACCCATTACCGGCCGGGGGTCAATTACGGGTGGAGAAGGTCACCCGGGGTCATACCGGGTCATTGTGGCGGAGATGAGGCGTTAAGCCGCCAGAGGTCACCACCACCTCACCTCTCCATGCTTAATTGTCGCGAACGCGTATCAATCAAGATCATCTTGTTACCACCCAGACGTCTGATGTGCATGACCAGGCAACATAATGTGTCACATCACGCAGGCACACGTTATAACTGTCATATAGTGCTTTATAACTCTCCTATAGTGCGTTATAACTGGTACATAGTGCGTTATAACACATAGTGTTACAAATGTTATATAATACAGACAAGTTGAAGACTAAGGCACATGGGCAACACTAGGAATATTCATTAATGAAACGTTTCGCCTGCGCTGCAGGCTTCTTCAGTCGAATGACAGAAACATTAACACTGGTGGAAGAAAAAGTAGGCGAAGTTGAGCGGTAGTTGATGATCTTATTTTCTAGGAAGATCCTTGCTAGACACAACAGTGTGGTATCTTGGCACCAGCGATGTCTTCACCAACTCTATCACTGACAACTGTTTAGTGTAACCTACTTCCACTGGTAGGCCTGGCTCACCAGTGACTTCATTCCCAGTACATAGGCCTCCGGTCACTTGCTTCTATACTAGGCTAAGACGTTATCAACTTGCTACAAGGATGATGGACTAGTGACCTCAACTATCAATCAATTTCGTCAATTTCTTCCACCAGTGTTGTTGTGTAGGTGTTCGACTGGCCATCATTGATCCCCAACTCACGTCCACTCTTGCCCACTCATGTCCACTCTTGCCCACTCATGTCCACTCATTATATTCACGTCTACTCTCCTGTATCTGACGTTCGTCAACCCCACTATAACCATACTTGTGTTGACAGATAATGCTATCTTACTTCAGTTGATTTCAGTTATTTAAGGTATGGTAACCCCAGGATCTCACCCACAGCAACCTACGAATGCCCAGATACCTATTTACTGCTAGTTGAACAGTGGTAGCAGGTGTAAGGAGACTTAACACCCAGGTATCTATTTACTGCTAGGTGAACGTAATGGCAGGTGTAGGAAGACTAACATCTAGGTACCTACTGCTAGACGAATAGGAGAAGCAGACTAACACCCAGGCACCTATTTACTGCTACGTGAATAAGGATAGCATATATAAGGAGACTAACCCCCAGATACCTATTTACTGCTAGGAAAACAGTGGTAGTAGATATATGGAGACTTAACACCCAGGTATCTATTTCCTGCTAGGTGAACAGGGGTAGTTAGCAGGTGTAGGTAGTCTTGCTCACACATTTCGCCCAGCCTGGGAAACGAACAAGAGCCCATTCTGTTCTACCACTGGGTTCCTATTTATAACACCCCGGGTTCCTATTTTTAACACGCTGGGTTCCTATTTCTCCCTCAAAGCAGAACCTAACTCCGTTTTCTTCGTCTTCTGATTACCATTGTGTACCTGGGCAGTAGAGTGAAGGAAGCAACA
>NC_091351.1:992500-1027500 GCF_038502225.1 Cherax quadricarinatus | reverse complement strand
AGGTCACAACAGTAACTATCGTGGGTCACCCAGTGACTACCGTGAGTCACACAACAGCCACTACCGTGGGTCACACGACAATAACTACCGTGGGTCACATAACAGTAACTACCGTGGGTCACAGTGACTACCGTGGGTTACACAACAGTAACTACCGTGGGTCACACAAAAACTGCCGTGGGTCATACAACAGTGACTAACGTCGGTCACATAACTACCGTGGGTCACAATAACTACCCTGGGTCACACAACAGTGACTACTGTGGGTCACACAACAGTACCGTGTGTCACACAGCAGTAACTACCGTGGTTCCTCAATATCACGATTCATTCACTGGTTAGTGACCCATTACTCACACCCATGTAGTAACCCATTACTCTTACCCATGATGATGGGTCTAGCTTAATGGGCTGTAGTGTAGTTACACCATCAGTGTTACACTGGTAACCCATGTTACTAACAGTGTTACGAGTGGCTGAAGACACAACCCGTGTCTCACCTCTCACGCCCACTATAATGGGTTCCATGGATTTCATTGGCTCCATGGGTTCCATGAACTTCATGGTTTCCATGGGCTACATAAGTTCCATGGGCTACATAAGTTCCATAGGCTACATAAGTTCCATAGGCTACATAAGTTCCATGGGCTACTTAAGTTCCATGGGCTACATAAGTTCCATGGGCTACATAAGTTCCATGGGCTACATAAGTTCCATAGGCTACATAAGTTCCATGGGCTACTTAAGTTCCATGGGCTACATAAGTTCCATGGGCTACATAAGTTCCATGGGCTACATAAGTTCCATGGGCTACATAAGTTCCATGGGCTACATAAGTTCCATGGGCTACATAAGTTCCATGGGCTACATAAGTTCCATGGGCTACATAAGTTCCATGGGCTACATAAGTTCCATGGGCTACATAAGTTCCATGGGCTACTTAAGTTCCATGGGCTACTTAAGTTCCATGGGCTACATAAGTTCCATGGGCTACATAAGTTCCATGGGCTACATAAGTTCCATGGGCTACATAAGTTCCATGGGCTACATAAGTTCCATGGGCTACATAAGTTCCATGGGCTATTTAAGTTCCATGGGCTACATAAGTTCCATGGGCTACATAAGTTCCATGGGCTACATAAGTTCCATGGGCTACATAAGTTCCATGGGCTACATAAGTTCCATGGGCTACATAAGTTCCATGGGCTACATAAGTTCCATAGGCTACATAAGTTCCATGGGCTACATAAGTTCCATGGGCTACATAAGTTCCATGGGCTACTTAAGTTCCATGGGCTACATAAGTTCCATGGGCTACATAAGTTCCATAGGCTACATAAGTTCCATGGGCTACTTAAGTTCCATGGGCTACATAAGTTCCATAGGCTACATAAGTTCCATAGGCTACATAAGTTCCATAGGCTACATAAGTTCCATGGGCTACATAAGTTCCATGGGCTACATAAGTTCCATGGGCTACATAAGTTCCATGGGCTACTTAAGTTCCATGGGCTACATAAGTTCCATGGGCTACATAAGTTCCATAGGCTACATAAGTTCCATAGGCTACATAAGTTCCATGGGCTACATAAGTTCCATGGGCTACATAAGTTCCACGAGCTACATAAGTTCCATGGGCTACATAAGTTCCATAGGCTACATAAGTTCCATGGGCTACTTAAGTTCCATGGGCTACATAAGTTCCATAGGCTACATAAGTTCCATGGGCTACATAAGTTCCATAGGCTACATAAGTTCCATGGGCTACATAAGTTCCACGAGCTACAAAAGTTCCACAAGTTCCATGAGTGCCATCATCGAGCAATATCTTAAAGCCTCAGTCGTCAGTATGTACAGAAGGTGAAGGTGACGAGGACGCTTCCTGTGTTCTTGTCACAGCATCATTTCCTGCACTCACAGGCAACAAGATCAGTTTCCTGCACTCACAGGCAACAAGATCAGTTTCCTGCACTCACAGGCAACAAGATCAGTTACATTCACTTAAGGGAGGAGCACGGCATCTGACCTAGCAACACAAGCTAGTCAGGTCCAACTCACACCCACCCCCACCCACTCACATATTTATCCAACAGTAATATTTTGTCCAGTAATAATGTTAAAAATGAACTTGTGTCAGAACAAACAATTCCCTTGAGATTAGACGTCCAGTTCGGCCTTTCCAACTAGGTAAAAGTGTCTTAAAGTCGATTACACAGACTTTAGATTAGACATTGAAGTCCCAAGAATTCACAAGCACAGTTGGAAGTCAGAGCATTTAGTTGCTGCCCTGGAGGACTTCCTGTGATATACCTGGCTGCAAGGATACCTGTCACCTACATAGCATAACTTACATGTAAGTAGGAACCTGGGTTGCAAAGTTACCTGTCACCTACATAGCATAACTTACATGAAAGTAGGAACCTGGGTTGCAAAGTTACCTGTCACATACATAGCATAACTTACATGTAAGTAGGAACCTGGGTTGCAAAGTTACCTGTCACCTACATAGCATAACTTACATGTAAGTAGGAACCTGGGTTGCAAAGTTACCTGTCACCTACATAGCATAACTTACATATAAGTAGGAACCTGGGTTGCAAAGTTACCTGTCACCTACATAGCATAACTTACATGTAAGTAGGAACCTGGGTTGCAAAGTTACCTGTCACCTACATAGCATAACTTACATATAAGTAGGAACCTGGGTTGCAAAGTTACCTGTCACATACATAGCATAACTTACATGTAAGTAGGAACCTGGGTTACAAAGTTACCTGTCACCTACATAGCATAACTTACATGTAAGTAGGAACCTGGGTTGCAAAGTTACCTGTCACCTACATAGCATAACTTACATGTAAGTAGGAACCTGGGTTGCAAAGTTACCTGTCACCTACATAGCATAACTTACATGTAAGTAGGAGCCTCGGTTGCAAAGTTACCTGTCACCTACATAGCATAACTTACATATAAGTAGGAACCTGGGTTGCAAAGTTACCTGTCACCTACATTGCATAACTTACATGTAAGTAGGAACCTGGGTTGCAAAGTTACCTGTCACCTACATAGCATAACTTACATGTAAGTAGGAACTTGGGTTGCAAAGTTACCTGTCACCTACATAGCATAACTTACATGTAAGTAGGAACCTGGGTTGCAAAGTTACCTGTCACATACATAGCATAACTTACATGTAAGTAGGAACCTGGGTTGCAAAGTTACCTGTCACCTACATAGCATAACTTACATGTAAGTAGGAACCTGGGTTGCAAAGTTACCTGTCACCTACATAGCATAACTTACATATAAGTAGGAACCTGGGTTGCAAAGTTACCTGTCACATACATTGCATAACTTACATGTAAGTAGGAACCTGGGTTACAAAGTTACCTGTCACCTACATAGCATAACTTACATGTAAGTAGGAACCTGGGTTGCAAAGTTACCTGTCACCTACATAGCATAACTTACATGTAAGTAGGAACCTGGGTTGCAAAGTTACCTGTCAAATACATAGCATAACTTACATGTAAGTAGGAACCTGGGTTGCAAAGTTACCTGTCACCTACATAGCATAACTTACATGTAAGTAGGAACCTGGGTTGCAAAGTTACCTGTCACCTACATAGCATAACTTACATGTAAGTAGGAACCTGGGTTGCAAAGTTACCTGTCACATACATAGCATAACTTACATGTAAGTAGGAACCTGGGTTGCAAAGTTACCTGTCACCTACATAGCATAACTTACATGTAAGTAGGAACCTGGGTTGCAAAGTTACCTGTCACCTACATAGCATAACTTACATGTAAGTAGGAACCTGGGTTGCAAAGTTACCTGTCACATACATAGCATAACTTACATGTAAGTAGGAACCTGGGTTGCAAAGTTACCTGTCACATACATAGCATAACTTACATGTAAGTAGGAACCTGGGTTGCAAAGTTACCTGTCACATACATAGCATAACTTACATGTAAGTAGGAACCTGGGTTGCAAAGTTACCTGTCACATACATAGCATAACTTACATGTAAGTAGGAACCTGGGTTGCAAAGTTACCTGTCACATACATAGCATAACTTACATGTAAGTAGGAACCTGGGTTGCAAAGTTACCTGTCACATACATAGCATAACTTACATGTAAGTAGGAACCTGGGTTGCAAAGTTACCTGTCACATACATAGCATAACTTACATGTAAGTAGGAACCTGGGTTGCAAAGTTACCTGTCACCTACATAGCATAACTTACATGTAAGAAGGGTATCATATTTTAATATTCAGAAAGTAAACATCCATCTAGGCGACAGTGGATCCTTAAATATTCTCTGCGCAGAAAACTCTTAATATTTTTTTTCACAATACCCTAATATTACTACTACGACTAATAGTATTTCCACTAATCCTGGTATTTATGATAACGAAGGGTGGTGAGGTTGCGGGGTTGGGGGGTTGGATGTTGGGGGGTTGGGGGTTGGATGTTGGGGGGGTTGTTGTATAGTTCATACACTACACTGCCATCTATTTTCCTGTGTCGCTATAACATCCACATTGCCACTGAGAAAACCTCGCTCGTTTAATTTTTCACAGACTTGCTGGTCACTGTTTGTGAGATCTCCACCATCCTTCCTAAGTCTTATTAACTCACCTAATTGTGCTCACCTAATTGTGGTTGCGGGGGTCGATTCATAGCTCCTGGCCCCTCTACTGGTCGCTACTGGGTCACTCCCTCCCTTCTCCATGACTTTTCCCCTCAAGGAATGTTCCTTGATGTTGGTGAGGGGCTCTTGATTTAGGGAATTGGATCTGTGCTCCAGTTCCCCGAATTAAGCCTGAATGCCTTCCACATCCCCCCCCCAGGCGCTGTATAATCCTCCGGGTTTAGCGCTTCCCCTTGATTATAATAATAATAATCTCCATGACCTTTATCATAACTCTTATCAGTGTGTGTGTGTGTGTGTGTGTGTGTGTGTGTGTGTGTGTGTGTGTGTGTGTGTGTGTGTGTGTGTGTGTGTGTGTGTGTGTGTGTGTGTGTGTGTGTGTGTGTGTGTGTGTGTGTGTGTGTGTGTGTGTGTGTGTGTGTGTGTGTGTGTGTGTGTGTGTATGTGTGTGTGTGTGTATGTGTGTGTGTGTGTGTGTGTGTGTGTGTGTGTGTGTGTGTGCAATACATCAGACATAAGAAGGCTACCCACCACCTCCACCCAAGAGGAACTAGCAAATTGTTCCGAGTGTTCAATATTTCATGCAGGGATGGACTGTCACGTGATATATTGAAGAACATTTTGTGGCTGGCAATTGTGAATGGTGTTGGTTTGCAATTGAGGAATGTTGCGTATTAATGTGTGGCGTGTATATGTTTGCCCCAGACAAGAAGATACACATGTATACCGCATACATGATATGTATAAATTATAAATGAATGAGCAGTGTTTGTCTAGCTTCCTACATGTTAGGTGGACTTAAGGTCCTGGCCCCTCTCTCCCTACACACAAGGAGCTATGAATCGACCCCTGCAACAACAAATAGGTGAGTACACGCACACACATACACACACACACAGGAGACATCTGATGATACATAACATGGAACATAAGATGATAGTTGTGAGACATGACACACCATCCTCTTCTTCTCTGAGTTATTATCCTCTCTCCCTCCTCCTCTTCCTCTTCCACTTACTCGTCCTTCGCTTCGTCGTCTCAGGTTTTCTCCTCCATTAGCTCCTCCTCCTTCTTCACCTCTTTCATTTCCTTCTTCCTTATTTTTATTTCTTTACTTTATGTCTTATTAATACTTGTAAAGTATTTATGTCCGTGATGACGTCTGCTTACCTGGAGTATACCTGGTGGGTGTTACCGGGGTCAACGCCCCCGCGGCCCAGTCCCAGACCAGGCTTCCCGATGGATCAGGGCCTGATCAACAAGGTCGCTACTGCTGACCGAATGCAGTCCAGTGTTCTTACCACAGCCTGGCTGGTCAGGTACTGACTTTAGGAACCTATCCATTAAGGGGTCTGTTGGTAATCCTCATTAATAGTCTTGGGTTCTTCCAACTTATCGTGTTGTCTCTCACTGGTATTCAATGGTGGTATTTGGCACTGTCTGCCGTCTTTTGCTTTCGTAAGGAGAGATTTCTGTGTGCAGATTTAGGACCAGTCCCTTAAGGAATTTCCAGGTGTAAATTATGATGTATCTTTCTCGCCTGTGTTGCAAGGAGTACAGGTCAAGGGACTTCAAACAGTTCCAGTAATAGAGGTGCTCGACTGCAGCAAAGGTTCTCTGTACATTCTCATAATCTCTAACTTTGTCTGCCCTGAAAAGAGCAGTTAGTGTACAGCAATACTCTAGCCTAGAGAGAAAAAATGACTTAAAGAGGATTATCATTAGCCTGGCATCCCTTGTTTCAAAGGTTCTCATTATCCATCCTATCATTATCTTCGCTGCTGTGATGATGACACTTGAGATTTTGAAAGGGAGATCCTTTGACATTATTACTCCCAGGTTCTTCACATTAGTTTTTCAATATATTGAATGACTAGAGTTAGTTTAGTACTCCGTTACAGCTTTTATTTCCTTAAATTTTTCATAACAGAGTAACCGAAATTTGTCCTTATTGAACATTATATTGCTTTCTGTGGCCCATTGGAAAACTTGTTTTTTTATCCACCTGAAGACTTGCAGTATCGTCACTAGATGACTAGCACAAAATTTTACATCTACAAAGGCTGATAGAGTGATATGACTTACGTCTCTATGTCGGATATCAGATATGATGATGATGGGGAAGGATGGGAGCGAGTACTCTGCCCTGAGCAACAATACTTCTCACAGTGCCAGCCTTTGATTTTTCTCTCTTTACTGTTAATTTTTGCATTTCCACCTTCCCTACTACCACAAAGCAGCAGCAGTTAGTAGCGGAGGGTCAGGGGGAGGTAGATCCTAGTAGTGGAGGGGCAGGGTCAGAGGGAAGGGCAGGGTGAGGGGCAGGGTGAGGCAAGGTGAGGGGCAGGGTGAGGGGCAGGGTGAGGGGCAGGGTGAGGGGCAGGGTGGCAGGGACCCGCCTCTGGTTGTAGCTCAACAATCAATTACAACTATCAGTGTCGGCTGCTCTGCTACATTACCGGAGCTGCCAAATTAATAACCACAATTCGTCCACCTGAATTTACTGCCGCGCAGCCAATCAGCGGCCGCCATAAATTCCACGTAACGAGCCCTCATTGGCTGAAGCACTCAACGTTCGATCGCACGCTTCTCGGCTTTGTTATGGAAAATTTATTAACACGGGTCTTGGGGGGATCGAACGGGGGGGGGGGGATCAAGGTTCTGTCGTAATCCGAAAAGAACTTCTGCGAGTTCGTGAACCCGGGGTTCCGGGTGTCAAGTACCCGAAGGAGAGGTGTCCTCCAGTAAGTCGAAGTCGTGGACGGACGCGGGGTTCGGGACGAGTTCAAAGATGGCGTCGTTGATGACGATATTTGTCATAAAGTTTAGATGACCTGGAGGGTTATCCCTGACACATTAACTATTAGCAAACCAGGTAAATATTTTGTACACACTTTGCTATCACCCAGAGTCCAACTTGCTGGAGGGAAGACTCTGTCCTGCCTCACTCTCTCTCTCTCTCTCTCTTACTCTCTTACTCTTTCTCTCTTACTTTCTCTTTCTATAACTCTGTCTCTCACACTTTTAATCTCTCTCTCTCTGTCTCTCTCTCTCTCTCTTTCACAATTCTGTATTCAACTTCCCTCCCTCCTCCATCAACTCCCCTCCTTCCTCCATCAACTCCCCTCCCTCCTCCACCAACTCCCCTCCCTCCTCCATCAACCCCCCTCCCTCCTCCATCAACCCCCCTCCCTCCTCCATCAACTCCCCTCCCTCCTCCATCAACTCCCCTCCCTCCTCCATCAACTCCCCTCCCTCCTCCATCAACTTTCCTCTCTCGTCTATCCTCCCCAAAAAATAAATATAATTTCGAGAATTAAAGTCATGAACCCAAGTACGACATATATAACAGTCTGAGAAATATAGATAGCCTGAGAAATACAGACAGAGAAATATAGACAGGCTGAGGAATATAGTCTGAGACATATAGGATGAGGAATATAGACAGGCTGAGGAATAGAAGCAATGAGTTGAAAGGAATTAGTGAGTAGTAAATAAACTGTGAAACATTGTAAATGATACAGTGCTCCCTTGAGGCTACCACATTGTGAGGAGCCTAAGAAATGTAAGAGATTGACAGAGTGGGGTGTGGGGTGGGGGAGGGGTGTTAGAACCCCCTGTCTTTATTTAAATGAGAGTTTAATTCATAGGTACGAGTTACTTAATGTAGTTTAAAGACTCTTAATTCAAGGAGTTCCAGCCACCTTCTTCATTTTGTGTGGATCTAAGCTGATTACCCCTCAGTCCTAGAGCATTTAATGACCCGTGTGGGTTTAGAACTTCCTCATATATGCAATGAAAGTCATGGCTGCAACAAACACGGAAATATACAAGGATGGGACATGGTGACATACCAGCACAACTAGACCTGGTATTCACCTTGAGTATATCACATGAAAACATAGATCAGTACACAATACTCTTAAGTGATTATTGTCTTATAACTTTTCAAGTCACAGGAAGAGTCACAACTCTGGAAAGTAAAGAAAAGTAAAGAAAAGTAAAGAAACTATAACTAAGAACACTTATCTCCATTGTTATTCTTCGTCTGTCCCGTCTTCCTCGCTCATCCCACTGGCGTCTTAAACTCTCTTGATCTTGTAAAGAAAAATCAGCTCAGAGAAAGAGAGAGAGAGAGAGAGAGAGAGAGAGAGAGAGAGAGAGAGAGAGAGAGAGAGAGAGAGAGAGAGAGAGAGAGAGAGAGAGAGAGAGACTGTGATGGAACGAGAGAGCTCCTGAACATAACGTGATGCAAACATGAATTTAGTAGAAAAAATATAGTGAATGATGGATTGTGTGAGTCTAAGATGGTGACAAGTGGAGTTTAATTTCCAGATTTAATACAAAGGTGCAACAGAACAACAGAACAGTGAGGAGTATTCACAACAGAAGAACAATAGAGAAACAGACAACAGTTAACAGACCAGACCAATAACCACAGCATAACAAGTACCACTTTCATCAGTAACAAAGTAACTGTTACGTAACGTATCCAGTGTTAACCACAGTTAACTTACCACTTAATTATGTCACATTAACGTTATTAATAACGTTATTGTTAGGGTCAGTTAGTGACTGGTGATTTGTGTTGGTTACCGAGACAGCGTGTGACTGTCACTATAAGCACTAGGTACTGTGGTGTAATTAGGGTTCTGGAACCTAGTGGAGTGTTGAGTCAGTTGTAGGTTGTGTGTCAAATATTAAACTCAGTTGTTAATTAACTGATATACACTCAGTTGTTAGTTATGTGATACTGTCAGGTGTTACAGTTAGGTGTTACAATCAGGTGTTGCAGTGGGACAGGTGTTACAGGTGTTCAAGAGCTACCTGTCATTACTAGTCCTCATTATTTCCGCTCTTAAGTGTTCCTTCCAGACGCTACATACATGTTACTTTCTAAATACGTGAATTTATCGCCAGGATATAAAACTAGTTTTGCTGGTGACACTAGTGTTGTCTACACCAGGTGGTGACACTAGTGTCTACACCAGGTGGTGACACTAGTGTCTACACCAGGTAGTGACACTAGTGTTGTCTACACCAGGTAGTGACACTAGTGTTGTCTACACCAGGTGGTGACACTAGTGTTGTCTACACCAGGTGGTGACACTAGTGTTGTCTACACCAGGTAGTGACACTAGTGTTGTCTACACCAGGTAGTGACACTAGTGTTGTCTACACCAGGTAGTGACACTAGTGTTGTCTACACCAGGTAGTGACACTAGTGTTGTCTACACCAGGTGGTGACACTAGTGTTGTCTACACCAGGTGGTGACACTAGTGTTGTCTACACCAGGTAGTGACACTAGTGTTGTCTACACCAGGTAGTGACACTAGTGTTGTCTACACCAGGTGGTGACACTAGTGTTGTCTACACCAGGTGGTGACACTAGTGTTGTCTACACCAGGTAGTGACACTAGTGTTGTCTACACCAGGTAGTGACACTAGTGTTGTCTACACCAGGTGGTGACACTAGTGTTGTCTACACCAGGTGGTGACACTAGTGTTGTCTACACCAGGTAGTGACACTAGTGTTGTCTACACCAGGTGGTGACACTAGTGTTGTCTACACCAGGTGGTGACACTAGTGTTGTCTACACCAGGTGGTGACACTATTGTCTACACCAGGTGGTGACACTAGTGTTGTCTACACCAGGTGGTGACACTAGTGTTGTCTACACCAGGTGGTGACACTAGTGTTGTCTACACCAGGTAGTGACACTAGTGTTGTCTACACCAGGTGGTGACACTAGTGTTGTCTACACCAGGTGGTGACACTAGTGTTGTCTACACCAGGTAGTGACACTAGTGTTGTCTACACCAGGTGGTGACACTAGTGTTGTCTACACCAGGTGGTGACACTAGTGTTGTCTACACCAGGTAGTGACACTAGTGTTGTCTACACCAGGTGGTGACACTAGTGTTGTCTACACCAGGTGGTGACACTAGTGTTGTCTACACCAGGTAGTGACACTAGTGTTGTCTACACCAGGTGGTGACACTAGTGTTGTCTACACCAGGTGGTGACACTAGTGTTGTCTACACCAGGTAGTGACACTAGTGTTGTCTACACCAGGTAGTGACACTAGTGTTGTCTACACCAGGTGGTGACACTAGTGTTGTCTACACCAGGTGGTGACACTAGTGTTGTCTACACCAGGTAGTGACACTAGTGTTGTCTACACCAGGTGGTGACACTAGTGTTGTCTACACCAGGTGGTGACACTAGTGTTGTCTACACCAGGTGGTGACACTAGTGTTGTCTACACCAGGTGGTGACACTAGTGTTGTCTACACCAGGTGGTGACACTATTGTCTACACCAGGTGGTGACACTAGTGTTGTCTAC
The DNA here is from genome assembly GCF_038502225.1 of Cherax quadricarinatus. Classification (NCBI taxonomy): domain Eukaryota; kingdom Metazoa; phylum Arthropoda; class Malacostraca; order Decapoda; family Parastacidae; genus Cherax; species Cherax quadricarinatus. The sequence continues at coordinate 1,016,487 of NC_091351.1, read as the reverse complement.
ACCAGGTGGTGACACTAGTGTTGTCTACACCAGGTAGTGACACTAGTGTTGTCTACACCAGGTGGTGACACTAGTGTTGTCTACACCAGGTGGTGACACTAGTGTTGTCTACACCAGGTGGTGACACTAGTGTTGTCTACACCAGGTGGTGACACTAGTGTTGTCTACACCAGGTGGTGACACTAGTGTTGTCTACACCAGGTGGTGACACTAGTGTTGTCTACACCAGGTGGTGACACTAGTGTTGTCTACACCAGGTGGTGACACTAGTGTTGTCTACACCAGGTGGTGACACTAGTGTTGTCTACACCAGGTGGTGACACTAGTGTTGTCTAGACACAGACACACAACTAGCTAAGCTTAAGTCTTAAGCATTTAGGACGCAGCTTGACTAACAAGTTAGGACGCAGCTTGACTAACAAGTTAGGACGCAGCTTGACTAACAAGTTAGGACGCAGTTTGACTAACAAGTTAGGACGCAGCTTGACTAACAAGTTAGGACGCAACTTGACTAACAAGTTAGGACGCAACTTGACTAACAAGTTAGGACGCAGCTTGACTAACAAGTTAGGACGCAGCTTGGCTAACAAGTTAGGACGCAACTTGACTAACAAGTTAGGACGCAGCTTGACTAACAAGTTAGGACGCAGCTTGGCTAACAAGTTAGGACGCAACTTGACTAACAAGTTAGGACGCAGCGTGACTAACAAGTTAGGACGCAACTTGACTAACAAGTTAGGACGCAACTTGACTAACAAGTTAGGATGCAACTTGACTAACAAGTTAGGACGCAACTTGACTAACAAGTTAGGACGCAACTTGACTAACAAGTTAGGTCGCAACTTGACTTAACAAGTTAGGACGTAGCGTGACTAACAAGTTAGGACGCAACTTGACTAACAAGTTAGGATGCAACTTGACTAACAAGTTAGGACGCAACTTGACTAACAAGTTAGGACGCAACTTGACTAACAAGTTAGGTCGCAACTTGACTTAACAAGTTAGGTCGCAACTTGACTAACAAGTTAGGACGCAACTTGACTAACAAGTTAGGTCGCAACTTGACTTAACAAGTTAGGACGCAGCTTGACTAACAAGTTAGGACGCAACTTGACTTAACAAGTTAGGACGCAGCTTGACTAACAAGTTAGGGCGCAGCTTGACTAACACCACTAACTAGAGGAATGTTCATGCTACTAGCCTTTAAGTTACAAAACTCTTTCCATCTGAAAATTCTCCTTCCATCATAAGATAAGTGTTAATAAGAGTTACCAAATCCCGATATGGGTGGGGTTAGAACCCACGGTGAGTGTATTCTAAAGCTCACAGGTCAGTGCGTCAACGACTGAGCCAGTTGGCTCTAACAAGATTCATTCAATTAAGTATATTTCTGTACATCACAGTGAGGTTAACATGGGTCACAGTGGGGCCCATGGGTCACAGTGGGGCCCATGGGTCACAGTGGGGCCCATGGGTCACAGTGGGGCCCATGGCCCACAGTGGGGCCCATGAATGCATCTGGATGACCTGGATAAGTTGATGTGTTTGGAGAAGCATCAGGTGCAGCTCACTGACCATCAACGTAAGGTTTTAATCCTAGGTAATGGTGTCCCTGGCTCGGTTGGCAACGCACTCACCTCACATATTGAGTGTCCTGGGTTCGATCCCGGGAACGGGTGAAAATGTTGAGCAAGTTTCCTTACGCCTGCTGTCCTCTGTTCACCTAGCAGTAAGTAGGTACCTGGGTGTTAGTCGACTGTTGAGGGTGGCATCCTGGGGGGGGGGCTTTGCTTGGAAAATTGATTTGTATAAAAAGGAAACAAGATTCTAAGATAATGTAAATCTTGATAAGTAAGACACATGTGCAATAGTTAGGTATATTTATTCCGAAACGATTCGCCTACACAGCAGGCTTCATCAGTCGATTGCAGAGGTTGCAAATATGGAGAGGTAAAGATGATGTGCTCAGTCCATCAACCTTGAAGGAGAGGTTTGAGGTGGTCAGTCCCTCAGCACGGAGACGTGTTCGACTTCATAGTGTTGAATAGTGTCAAGTTTAACACGTCTCCAGGCTGAGGGACTGATTACCTCATACTAGACTCCTTCAACCTTTTATGGATTGATTACACCATCTTTACCTTTCCACTGCTGTTGTCTCTATATCTGAAATATCTGTACTCAACTGAAGAAGCCTGCTGTGTAGGCGAAACGTTTCGGAATAAAGATATCTAACTGTTGTACACAGGTCTTACTCGTCAACGTCGTCAACCTGAGAGTAAGACAGAACACAAGTTCTGTCTCACACCAGGTTACAACCTTAACATTTTACCTTTGGTTTACCTGGAGTTTACCTGGAGAGAGTTTCGGGAGTCACCGCCCCCGCGGCCCGGTCTGAGACCAGGCCTCATTTAGATTATGCTTTTAAGTTCTGGTCTATTACAGAATGTGCTGGAAAATGTGCAGAGAAGACTGAAGATGATCCAGTGTATCAGAAACCTTATATAAGACTAAAGGCACTGAATTTGTCCACTATAAACACTGAAAGTTAAGTGGAAGGATCTGACTGAAGTGTATAAGTGGAAAACATCAGTACATGAAGGAGATATAAACAACGCTGGAGATATGTAGCAAAGACACGACTCGAACTAATGGATCCAATTTGGAGAAATTTACATTCAGGAATAATGTAAGAACTGGGGTGGCAGGAGAGTTGTAGATGATATAAGTACTGGGGTGGCAGGAGAGTTGTAGATGATATAAGTACTGGGGTGGCAGGAGAGTTGTAGATGATATAAGTACTGGGGTGGCAGGACAGTTGTAGATGATATAAGTACTGGGGTGGCAGGAGAGTTGTAGATGATATAAGTACTGGGGTGGCAGGACAGTTGTAGATGATATAAGTACTGGGGTGGCAGGAGAGTTGTAGATGATATAAGTACTGGGGTGGCAGGAGAGTTGTAGATGATATAAGTACTGGGGTGGCAGGAGAGTTGTAGATGATATAAGTACTGGGGTGGCAGGACAGTTGTAGATGATATAAGTACTGGGGTGGCAGGACAGTTGTAGATGATATAAGTACTGGGGTGGCAGGAGAGTTGTAGATGATATAAGTACTGGGGTGGCAGGACAGTTGTAGATGATATAAGTACTGGGGTGGCAGGACAGTTGTAGATGATATAAGTACTGGGGTGGCAGGAGAGTTGTAGATGATATAAGTACTGGGGTGGCAGGACAGTTGTAGATGATATAAGTACTGGGGTGGCAGGAGAGTTGTAGATGATATAAGTACTGGGGTGGCAGGACAGTTGTAGATGATATAAGTATTGGGGTGGCAGGACAGTTGCAGATAAGTGGAACAAACGTCTCTGAAGGCAGAACTTTGCATAGTTTTAAATACATATGAACGTGCGAGTTGGACCTGCCTAGCATGAACATACAGAAAAATGGCGATACAGACCAAACGTTGAAAAATACACGTACATTTCAGAACATTTATTAGAGAAAACATTTCGCCACAAAAAAACCACTCGTGGCGAAATGTTTTCTTCTACAAATATCGGGAATTGTGCATTTTCTACCTGTCATTTTCCATCATCCTGGACGTGTTTACCTGTCATTTTCCATCATCCTGGACGTGTTTACCTGTCATTTTCCATCATCCTGGACGTGTTTACCTGTCATTTTCCATCGTCCTGGACGTGTTTACCTGTCATTTTCCATCATCCTGGACGTGTTTACCTGTCATTTTCCATCATCCTGGACGTGTTTACCTGTCATTTTCCATCTTCCTGGACGTGTTTACCTGTCATTTTCCATCGTCCTGGACGTGTTTACCTGTCATTTTCCATCATCCTGGACGTGTTTACCTGTCATTTTCCATCGTCCTGGACGTGTTTACCTGTCATTTTCCATCATCCTGGACGTGTTTACCTGTCATTTTCCATCGTCCTGGACGTGTTTACCTGTCATTTTCCATCATGCTGGACGTGTTTACCTGTCATTTTCCATCATCCTGGACGTGTTTACCTGTCATTTTCCATCGTCCTGGACGTGTTTACCTGTCATTTTCCATCATCCTGGACGTGTTTACCTGTCATTTTCCATCGTCCTGGACGTGTTTACCTGTCATTTTCCATCATCCTGGACGTGTTTACCTGTCATTTTCCATCGTCCTGGACGTGTTTACCTGTCATTTTCCATCATCCTGGACGTGTTTACCTGTCATTTTCCATCGTCCTGGACGTGTTTACCTGTCATTTTCCATCATCCTGGACGTGTTTACCTGTCATTTTCCATCGTCCTGGACGTGTTTACCTGTCATTTTCCATCATGCTGGACGTGTTTACCTGTCATTTTCCATCGTCCTGGACGTGTTTACCTGTCATTTTCCATCGTCCTGGACGTGTTTACCTGTCATTTTCCATCATCCTGGACGTGTTTACCTGTCATTTTCCATCTTCCTGGACGTGTTTACCTGTCATTTTCCATCGTCCTGGACGTGTTTACCTGTCATTTTCCATCGTCCTGGACGTGTTTACCTGTCATTTTCCATCTTCCTGGACGTGTTTACCTGTCATTTTCCATCGTCCTGGACGTGTTTACCTGTCATTTTCCATCATCCTGGACGTGTTTACCTGTCATTTTCCATCATCCTGGAAGTGTTTACCTGTCATTTTCCATCATCCTGGACGTGTTTACCTGTCATTTTCCATCGTCCTGGACGTGTTTACCTGTCATTTTCCATCTTCCTGGACGTGTTTACCTGTCATTTTCCATCGTCCTGGACGTGTTTACCTGTCATTTTCCATTGTCCTGGACGTGTTTACCTGTCATTTTCCATCGTCCTGGACGTGTTTACCTGTCATTTTCCATCATCCTGGACGTGTTTACCTGTCATTTTCCATTGTCCTGGACGTGTTTACCTGTCATTTTCCATCATCCTGGACGTGTTTACCTGTCATTTTCCATCATCCTGGACGTGTTTACCTGTCATTTTCCATCGTCCTGGACGTGTTTACCTGTCATTTTTCATCGTCCTGGACGTGTTTACCTGTCATTTTCCATCATCCTGGACGTGTTTACCTGTCATTTTCCATCGTCCTGGACGTGTTTACCTGTCATTTTCCATCATCCTGGACGTGTTTACCTGTCATTTTCCATCATCCTGGACGTGTTTACCTGTCATTTTCCATCGTCCTGGACGTGTTTACCTGTCATTTTCCATCATCCTGGACGTGTTTACCTGTCATTTTCCATTGTCCTGGACGTGTTTACCTGTCATTTTCCATCGTCCTGGACGTGTTTACCTGTCATTTTCCATCATCCTGGACGTGTTTACCTGTCATTTTCCATTGTCCTGGACGTGTTTACCTGTCATTTTCCATCATCCTGGACGTGTTTACCTGTCATTTTCCATCATCCTGGACGTGTTTACCTGTCATTTTCCATTTACCAGGACGTGTTTACCTGTCATTTTCCATCATGCTGGACGTGTTTACCTGTCATTTTCCATCATGCTGGACGTGTTTACCTGTCATTTTCCATCATGCTGGACGTGTTTACCTGTCATTTTCCATCATCCTGGACGTGTTTACCTGTCATTTTCCATCATGCTGGACGTGTTTACCTGTCATTTTCCATCATGCTGGACGTGTTTACCTGTCATTTTCCATCATCCTGGACGTGTTTACCTGTCATTTTCCATCATGCTGGACGTGTTTACCTGTCATTTTCCATCATCCTGGACGTGTTACCTGTCATTTTCCATCATCCTGGACGTGTTTACCTGTCATTTTCCATCATCCTGGACGTGTTTACCTGTCATTTTCCATCATCCTGGACGTGTTTACCTGTCATTTTCCATCATGCTGGACGTGTTTACCTGTCATTTTCCATTTTCCTGGACGTGTTTACCTGTCATTTTCCATTTTCCTGGACGTGTTTACCTGTCATTTTCCATCATGCTGGAGGTGTTTACCTGTCATTTTCCATCATGCTGGACGTGTTTACCTGTCATTTTCCATCATGCTGGACGTGTTTACCTGTCATTTTCCATTTTCCTGGACGTGTTTACCTGTCATTTTCCATTTTCCTGGACGTGTTTACCTGTCATTTTCCATCATGCTGGACGTGTTTACCTGTCATTTTCCATCATCCTGGACGTGTTTACCTGTCATTTTCCATCATGCTGGACGTGTTTACCTGTCATTTTCCATCATCCTGGACGTGTTACCTGTCATTTTCCATCATCCTGGACGTGTTTACCTGTCATTTTCCATCATGCTGGACGTGTTTACCTGTCATTTTCCATCATCCTGGACGTGTTTACCTGTCATTTTCCATCATGCTGGACGTGTTTACCTGTCATTTTCCATCATCCTGGACGTGTTACCTGTCATTTTCCATCATCCTGGACGTGTTTACCTGTCATTTTCCATCATCCTGGACGTGTTTACCTGTCATTTTCCATCATCCTGGACGTGTTTACCTGTCATTTTCCATCATCCTGGACGTGTTTACCTGTCATTTTCCATCATGCTGGACGTGTTTACCTGTCATTTTCCATCATCCTGGACGTGTTTACCTGTCATTTTCCATCATCCTGGACGTGTTTACCTGTCATTTTCCATCATCCTGGACGTGTTTACCTGTCATTTTCCATCATCCTGGACGTGTTTACCTGTCATTTTCCATCATGCTGGACGTGTTTACCTGTCATTTTCCATTTTCCTGGACGTGTTTACCTGTCATTTTCAATCGTCCTGGACGTGTTTACCTGTCATTTTCCATTTTCCTGGACGTGTTTACCTGTCATTTTCCATCATGCTGGACGTGTTTACCTGTCATTTTCCATCATGCTGGACGTGTTTACCTGTCATTTTCCATCATCCTGGACGTGTTTACCTGTCATTTTCCATCATCCTGGACGTGTTTACCTGTCATTTTCCATCATCCTGGACGTGTTTACCTGTCATTTTCCATCATCCTGGACGTGTTTACCTGTCATTTTCCATTTTCCTGGACGTGTTTACCTGTCATTTTCCATCATCCTGGACGTGTTTACCTGTCATTTTCCATCATCCTGGACGTGTTTACCTGTCATTTTCCATCATCCTGGACGTGTTACCTGTCATTTTCCATCATCCTGGACGTGTTACCTGTCATTTTCCATCATCCTGGACGTGTTTACCTGTCATTTTCCATTTTCCTGGACGTGTTTACCTGTCATTTTCCATCATCCTGGACGTGTTTACCTGTCATTTTCCATCATCCTGGACGTGTTTACCTGTCATTTTCCATCATCCTGGACGTGTTTACCTGTCATTTTCCATCATCCTGGACGTGTTTACCTGTCATTTTCCATCATCCTGGACGTGTTTACCTGTCATTTTCCATCGTCCTGGACGTGTTTACCTGTCATTTTCCATCATCCTGGACGTGTTTACCTGTCATTTTCCATCATCCTGGACGTGTTTACCTGTCATTTTCCATCATCCTGGACGTGTTTACCTGTCATTTTCCATCATCCTGGACGTGTTTACCTGTCATTTTCCATCGTCCTGGACGTGTTTACCTGTCATTTTCCATCATCCTGGACGTGTTTACCTGTCATTTTCCATCATCCTGGACGTGTTTACCTGTCATTTTCCATCATCCTGGACGTGTTTACCTGTCATTTTCCATCATCCTGGACGTGTTACCTGTCATTTTCCATTTTCCTGGACGTGTTTACCTGTCATTTTCCATTTTCCTGGACGTGTTTACCTGCCATTTGCCATCATCCTGGACGTGTTTACCTGTCATTTTCCATTTTCCTGGACGTGTTTACCTGTCATTTTCCATTTTCCTGGACGTGTTTACCTGTCATTTTCCATTTTCCTGGACGTGTTTACCTGTCATTTTCCATCATCCTGGACGTGTTACCTGTCATTTTCCATTTTCCTGGACGTGTTTACCTGTCATTTTCCATTTTCCTGGACGTGTTTACCTGTCATTTTCCATCATCCTGGACGTGTTACCTGTCATTTTCCATTTTCCTGGACGTGTTTACCTGTCATTTTCCATCATCCTGGACGTGTTTACCTGTCATTTTCCATCATCCTGGACGTGTTACCTGTCATTTGCCATCATCCTGGACGTGTTACCTGTCATTTGCCATCATCCTGGACGTGTTTACCTGTCATTTTCTATCATCCTGGACGTGTTACCTGTCATTTGCCATCATCCTGGACGTGTTTACCTGTCATTTTCCATCGTCCTGGACGTGTTTACCTGTCATTTTCCATCATCCTGGACGTGTTTACCTGTCATTTTCTATCATCCTGGACGTGTTACCTGTCATTTGCCATCATCCTGGACGTGTTACCTGTCATTTGCCATCGTCCTGGACGTGTTTACCTGTCATTTTCCATCATCCTGGACGTGTTACCTGTCATTTGCCATCATCCTGGACGTGTTTACCTGTCATTTTCCATCGTCCTGGACGTGTTTACCTGTCATTTTCCATCATCCTGGACGTGTTTACCTGTCATTTTCTATCATCCTGGACGTGTTACCTGTCATTTGCCATCATCCTGGACGTGTTACCTGTCATTTTCCATCATCCTGGACGTGTTTACCTGTCATTTTCCATCATCCTGGACGTGTTTACCTGTCATTTTCTATCATCCTGGACGTGTTACCTGTCATTTGCCATCATCCTGGACGTGTTACCTGTCATTTGCCATCATCCTGGACGTGTTACCTGTCATTTGCCATCATCCTGGACGTGTTACCGGTCATTTGCCATCATCCTGGACGTGTTACCTGTCATTTGCCATCATCCTGGACGTGTTACCTGTCATTTGCCATCATCCTGGACGTGTTACCTGTCATTTGCCATCATCCTGGACGTGTTACCGGTCATTTGCCATCATCCTGGACGTGTTACCTGTCATTTTCCATCATCCTGGACGTGTTACCTGTCATTTGCCATCATCCTGGACGTGTTACCTGTCATTTTCCATCATCCTGGACGTGTTACCTGTCATTTGCCATCATCCTGGACGTGTTACCTGTCATTTGCCATCATCCTGGACGTGTTACCTGTCATTTTCCATCATCCTGGACGTGTTACCTGTCATTTGCCATCATCCTGGACGTGTTACCTGTCATTTTCCATCATCCTGGACGTGTTTACCTGTCATTTTCCATCATCCTGGACGTGTTTACCTGTCATTTTCTATCATCCTGGACGTGTTACCTGTCATTTGCCATCATCCTGGACGTGTTACCTGTCATTTGCCATCATCCTGGACGTGTTACCTGTCATTTGCCATCATCCTGGACGTGTTACCGGTCATTTGCCATCATCCTGGACGTGTTACCTGTCATTTTCCATCATCCTGGACGTGTTACCTGTCATTTGCCATCATCCTGGACGTGTTACCTGTCATTTTCCATCATCCTGGACGTGTTTACCTGTCATTTTCCATCATCCTGGACGTGTTTACCTGTCATTTTCTATCATCCTGGACGTGTTACCTGTCATTTGCCATCATCCTGGACGTGTTACCTGTCATTTGCCATCATCCTGGACGTGTTACCTGTTATTTGCCATCATCCTGGACGTGTTACCTGTCATTTGCCATCATCCTGGACGTGTTACCTGTCATTTGCCATCATCCTGGACGTGTTACCTGTCATTTTCCATCATCCTGGACGTGTTACCTGTCATTTGCCATCATCCTGGACGTGTTACCTGTCATTTGCCATCATCCTGGACGTGTTACCTGTCATTTGCCATCATCCTGGACGTGTTACCTGTCATTTTCCATCATCCTGGACGTGTTACCTGTCATTTTCCATCATCCTGGACGTGTTACCTGTCATTTGCCATCATCCTGGACGTGTTACCTGTCATTTGCCATCATCCTGGACGTGTTACCTGTCATTTTCCATCATCCTGGACGTGTTACCTGTCATTTTCCATCATCCTGGACGTGTTACCTGTCATTTTCCATCATCCTGGACGTGTTACCTGTCATTTTCCATCATCCTGGACGTGTTACCTGTCATTTTCCATCATCCTGGACGTGTTACCTGTCATTTGCCATCATCCTGGACGTGTTACCTGTCATTTGCCATCATCCTGGACGTGTTACCTGTCATTTGCCATCGTCCTGGACGTGTTTACCTGTCATTTGCCATCGTCCTGGACGTGTTTACCTGTCATTTTCCATCGTCTTGGACAGGTTTCCCTCAACCTGCCTGTGCTCCACACACTCCAGCTCCTGGGCTGAGGGACTGATCGCCTCATCTTTTGTATACAGTTCTACTGTCTTACAGTTGTGTCATTAAATTTGTATTGATAAAGCCACTGGAGGGCGAAACGTCTACAATAAAGATACCCAGACGTTTCACTTGTGTCTAATTCTTCATCTTTAAGAGTTAACTGATCGTGAAGAAGTTGCTGCTGGTGCACTAACATGTGGGTGATCAGCTGTAACATGTGGGTGATCAGCTGTAACATGTGGGTGATCAGCTGTAACATGTGGGTGATCAGCTGTAACATGTGGGTGATCAGCCTCAACATGTGGGTGATCAGCTGTAACATGTGGGTGATCAGCTGTAACATGTGGGTGATCAGCTGTAACATGTGGGTGATCAGCTGTAACATGTGGGTGATCAGCTGTAACATGTGGGTGATCAGCTGTAACATGTGGGTGATCAGTCTCAACATGTGGGTGATCAGCTGTAACATGTGGGTGATCAGCTGTAACATGTGGGTGATCAGCTGCAACATGTGGGTGATCAGCTGCAACATGTGGGTGATCAGCTGTAACATGTTGGTGATCAACTGTAACATGTGGGTGATCAGCTGTAACATGTGGGTGATCAGCTGTAACATGTGGGTGATCAGCTGTAACATGTGGGTGATCAGCTGTAACATGTGGGTGATCAGCTGCAACATGTGGGTGATCAGCTGCAACATGTGGGTGATCAGCTGTAACATGTGGGTGATCAGCTGCAACATGTGGGTGATCAGCTGCAACATGTGGGTGATCAGCTGTAACATGTGGGTGATCAGCTGTAACATGTGGGTGATCAGTCTCAACATGTGGGTGATCAGCTGTAACATGTGGGTGATCAGCTGTAACATGTGGGTGATCAGCTGTAACATGTGGGTGATCAGCTGTAACATGTGGGTGATCAGCTGTAACATGTGGGTGATCAGCTGTAACATGTGGGTGATCAGTCTCAACATGTGGGTGATCAGCTGCAACATGTGGGTGATCAGCCTCAACATGTGGGTGATCAGTCTCAATATGTGGGTGATCAGCTGTAACATGTGGGTGATCAGTCTCAACATGTGGGTGATCAGCTGTAACATGTGGGTGATCAGTCTCAACATGTGGGTGATCAGCTGCAACATGTGGGTGATCAGCCTCAACATGTGGGTGATCAGCCTCAACATGTGGGTGAACAGCCTCAACATGTGGGTGATCAGCCTCAACATGTGGGTGATCAGTCTCAACATGTGGGGTGATCAGCCTCAACATGTGGGTGATCAGTCTCAACATGTGGGTGATCAGCTGTAACATGTGGGTGATCAGCTGTAACATGTGGGTGATCAGCCTCAACATGTGGATGATTAGTCTCAACATGTGGAGTGATCAGCCTCAACATGTGGGTGATCAGTCTCAACATGTGGGTGATCACCTCAACATGTGGGTGATCAGCTGTAACATGTGGGTGATCAGCCTCAACATGTGGGTGATCAGCCTCAACATATGGAGTGATCAGCCTCAACATGTGGGTGATCAGCCTCAACATGTGGGTGATCAGCTGTAACATGTGGGTGATCAGCCTCAACATGTGGGTGATCAGTCTCAACATGTGGGGTGATCAGTCTCAACATGTGGGTGATCAGCCTCAACATGTGGGTGATCAGTCTCAACATGTGGGTGATCAGCTGTAACATGTGGGTGATCAGCCTCTACATGTGGGTGATCAGTTTCAACATGTGGGTGATCAGTCTCAACATGTGGGTGATCAGCTCTAACATGTGGATGATCAGCCTCAACATGTGGGTGATCAGTTTCAACATGTGGGTGATCAGCCTCAACATGTGGGTGATCAGTCTCAACATGTGGGTGATCAGCCTCAACATGTGGGTGATCAGTCTCAACATGTGGGTGATCAGCCTCAACATGTGGGGTGATCAGCCTCAACATGTGGGGTGATCAGTCTCAACATGTGGGTGATCAGCCTCAACATGTGGGTGATCAGTCTCAACATGTGGGTGATCAGCCTCAACATGTGGGTGATCAGTCTCAACATGTGGGTGATCAGTCTCAACATGTGGGGTGATCAGCCTCAACATGTGGGTGATCAGTCTCAACATGTGGGTGATCAGCCTCAACATGTGGGGTGATCAGCCTCAACATGTGGGGTGATCAGCTGTAAAATGTGGATGATCAGCCTCAACATGTGGGGTGATCAGCCTCAACATGTGGGTGATCAGCCTCAACATGTGGGTGATCAGTCACAAGACGAGTCCGTATTTTCAACACTGCCATTGATCAGTTATCGCGTCAAGGAGTGTAGTCTGATCGGCAAGCAAGACCTTTCCTGGTACGGATCATTTACAGAAATCCTTTACAAATTGCCAAATTCAACTGCCTCCCAGCACACATAAGGGGGATTACCAATAGACCCCCGGCTGTCTTCAAGAAGGCGCTGGACAGGCACCCAAAGTCAGTACCTGACCAGCGGGGCTGTGGTTCATATGTCGGTTTATGTGCGGCCAGCAGTACCAGCCTGGTGGATCAGGCCTGATCCACCGTTAGGCCTGGTTACATGTTTGTACCTCCCCCATGTCCTGTGGTCCTAGTTGGGGGCCCTGCTATGCTCCCCACCCACAACACCCCACAAACACCCCACACCAGGTGACCAAACATTACGCAACTGCGCATAAAATCACTAGTTGGTGTGTGTGTGTGTGTGTGTGTGTGTGTGTGTGTGTGTGTGTGTGTGTGTGTGTGTGTGTGTGTGTGTGTGTGTTTGTTGAGCATTTAGTTGGTGTTGCAAGCTAGTGTTGCCCCTCTGCAACTATCTATCACCCGCCTCGCCCCCCAGTCGATAGATATTTAATGGCAAGGAAACACAATTACTGCCTCATTGCTATACGTCAACTCTCTGACGTACACCAATCATTGTTCGCGTTACATTACGCTGTGAACGCATAATTCAACGTTGCGTCACGGACGCGTAGCACTCTCAAACCGGCCGAAGAATTATGGAAAGCTCACGGTTTTGCTGCGGTACTTGCGGAGACGATCGTGCGATGCTGAAGGTATGGGTCGAGGTGCTAAAGGGCGGGTGGTTAGCCAGGATCATAATTCTTGAGTAATTGAAACCAGACGTCAGGATCACTGGCGGATATTCTGGTGTTCCTGGTCCAGGAAGTTACCTGTGTCACCTGTGTAGCGTACCTCTGTACCTCGCCTGTGTGGTGTACCTCTGTATCTCACCTGTGTGGCGTACCTCTGTAGCTCGCTTGTGTAGCGTACCTCTGTACCTCGCCTGTGTGGCGTACCTCTGTACCTCACCTGTGTGGTGTACCTCTGTACCTCACCTGTGTGGCGTACCTCTGTACCTCACCTGTGTGGTGTACCTCTGTACCTCACCTGTGTGGCGTACCTCTGTACCTCGCCTGTGTGGCGTACCTCTGTACCTCACCTGTGTAGCGTACCTCTGTACCTCACCTGTGTAGCGTACCTCTGTACCTCACCTGTGTGGCGTACCTCTGTACCTCACCTGTGTGGCGTACCTCTGTACCTCACCTGTGTGGCGTACCTCTGTACCTCACCTGTGTAGCGTACCTCTGTACCTCACCTGTGTAGCGTACCTCTGTACCTCACCTGTGTAGCGTACCTCTGTACCTCGCCTGTGTGGCGTACCTCTGTACCTCACCTGTGTGGCGTACCTCTGTACCTCACCTGTGTAGCGTACCTCTGTACCTCACCTGTGTAGCGTACCTCTGTACATCACCTGTGTGGCGTACCTCTGTACCTCGCCTGTGTGGCGTACCTCTGTACCTCACCTGTGTAGCGTACCTCTGTACCTCACCTGTGTAGCGTACCTCTGTACCTCGCCTGTGTGGTGTACCTCTGTATCTCACCTGTGTGGCGTACCTCTGTACCTCACCTGTGTAGCGTACCTCTGTACCTCACCTGTGTAGCGTACCTCTGTACCTCACCTGTGTAGCGTACCTCTGTACCTCACCTGTGTAGCGTATCTCTGTACCTCACCTGTGTAGCGTACCTCTGTACCTCACCTGTGTAGCGTACCTCTGTACCTCACCTGTGTAGCGTACCTCTGTACCTCACCTGTGTAGCGTACCTCTGTACCTCACCTGTGTGGCGTACCTCTGTACCTCACCTGTGTAGCGTACCTCTGTACCTCACCTGTGTAGCGTACCTCTGTACCTCACCTGTGTAGCATACCTCTGTACCTCACCTGTTTATTGCACCTATTTAGCTACGCTTGGTAATGATAGTATAGCAGAAGGCTCTCTGCCCACCTTTCACTCCCACCGTCCAAGACGCAGGAGTTAGTGGGAAATTATTACTAAATGTGTTGACTTATACAACAACAATGTTAATAACAACAAACTTTAAGAGTTACTACTACTACTGCTACTGCTACTACTACTATTACTACTACTGCTGCTGCTGCTACTACTACTGCTACTACTACTACTGCTGCTGCTGCTACTACTACTGCTACTACTACTACTGCTGCTGCTACTACTGCTACTACTACTACTACTGCTACTACTACTACTGCTGCTGCTGCTGCTACTACTACTACTACTACTACTGCTGCTGCTGCTGCTGCTGCTGCTACTACTACTACTACTGCTGCTGCTGCTACTACTACTACTACTACTGCTGCTGCTGCTGCTGCTGCTGCTACTACTACTACTACTACTACTACTACTGCTGCTGCTGCTACTACTACTGCTACTACTACTACTGCTACTACTACTACTACTACTACTTATGTTACTACAAGTACAACAATATCAGAGGCTGGGATCATGTATAAGTCAACATCATAACACATGTGAACACTGTTGTTGTTGACCTTGACACGTGCAACACCTGACCTTGACACATGTGCAACACCTAGGTGTCTTTATAGTGGGAACGTTCCTCCAGTCAGTGGCTTCCTCAGTCCAATACAAAGGCTGAGTATCAGGAGGACTTCCAGGTGATCAGTCCCTCAACCTGGAGTCGACGTGTTCATTATTTAAAATACTTAAGACTGCGGATTTCCACAAGGAAATGTAAATAAATAATATTTCCTGGGAATATTAATAATGTTGGTAATATTATCAGCCAATACGAGGAGATTGTTCACTAGTATGAATATATTCAAAGTAATTTTACTGGTATTATATTAGTGCTGATTATAATAAATTACTGATTATATTACATTACTGATTGTAAATAATAATAATAATAATAATAATAATAATAATAATAATAATAATAATAATAATAATAATAATAATAATAATATTGGACACTTAACTAATATGGTTTAAATAATCATTACGTCACTTTATTACCAGTTAAGTTTTTTTAAACAAAAGAGTAATAAGGTTTTATATATATATTATATGTTTTTTAAACTTGTAAATATACCATATAGATTTTCTCGAAAATTTATATAGAAAAAAGAGTCTAAGAGAATTTGAGGCGGCGTGAGTAACAGGCAGCCTTAACATACCTGCTGTAGTCGATAGTCTTCAAACCACTTAACGAGAAACCTCTGGTGTCGAAATCACGAGTTAAAAATTGTGATATGTCAAGATATTTTATGGATGAAAATAAGATAACAGATGTTAAGAAAATTTCTTAATTTTCTTGTAACAGACAAGTGAATTGTAGATGTAAATTTAGATGTGTTCTTGTTAAATCTATGTGGCCTAGTTCCTAGGCCTATTTTGTGTCCTTATGTTCTGGCGCTTCCCTCCACTGCATGAATGTGAAGTGAGAGAGAAACTAGCCACTGCTGGGTAGGAAGGGAAGGGGCTGTTTTTACCCTGGGGAAGGGAAGGGGCTGTTTTACCCTGGGGAAGGGAGGGGGGCTGTTTTTACCCTGGGGAAGGGAAGGGGCTGTTTTACCCTGGGGAAGGGAGGGGGCTGTTTTTACCCTGGGGAAGGGAGGGGGCTGTTTTTACCCTGGGAAAGGGAGGGGGCTGTTTTTACCCTGGGGAAGGGAAGGGGCTGTTTTTACCCTGGGGAAGGGAGGGGGCTGTTTTTACCCTGGGGAAGGGAGGGGGCTGTTTTTACCCTGGGGAAGGGAAGGGGCTGTTTTTACCCTGGGGAAGGGAGGGGGCTGTTTTTACCCTGGGGAAGGGAGGGGGCTGTTTTTACCCTGGGGAAGGGAGGGGGCTGTCTTTACCCTGGGAAAGGGAGGGGGCTGTTTTTACCCTGGGGAAGGGAGGGGGCTGTCTTTACCCTGGGGAAGGGACGGGGCTGTTTTTACCCTGGGGAAGGGAGGGGGCTGTTTTTACCCTGGGGAAGGGAAGGGAAGGGGCTGTTTTTACCCTGGGGAAGGGAAGGGAAGGGGCTGTTTTTACCCTGGGGAAGGGAAGGGAAGGGGCTGTTTTTACATTGGGGAACGGAAGGGGCTGTTTTTACCCTGGGGAAGGGAGGGGGCTGTTTTTACCCTGGGGAAGAGAGGGGGCTGTTTTTACCCTGGGGAAGGGAGGGGGCTGTTTTTACCCTGGGGAAGGGAGGGGGCTGTCTTTACCCTGGGGAAGGGAAGGGAAGGGGCTGTTTTTACCCTGGGGAAGGGAAGGGAAGGGAAGGGGCTGTTTTTACCCTGGGGAAGGGAAGGGAAGGGGCTGTTTTTCCCCTGGGGAACGGACGGGGCTGTTTTTACCCTGGGGAAGGGAGGGGGCTGTTTTTACCCTGGGGAAGAGCGGGGGCTGTTTTTACCCTGGGGAAGGGAGGGGGCTGTTTTTACCCTGGGGAAGGGCGGGGGCTGTTTTTACCCTGGGAAAGGGAGTAGTTCTTCCCCTGGTGAAGGAAGGAAAGGGAGGAGGGGGGAGGGGGGAGGGGGAGGCCTCCACTACAGTTTCTCCTGTTATCATAATTACAGGAAGTTAATTACCTGATAAATATAGAATGGACTCATCAGCTTTGAAGAGGAGGGGGGGGGTGCAGCGATTAAGCGTATGTTGCGTTACCGTCGCTACGTAAGTGTAGCGCTACTGTCGCTACGTAAGTGTAGCGCTACTGTCGCTACGTAAGTGTAGCGCTACTGTCGCTACGTAAGTGTAGCGCTACTGTCGCTACGTAAGTGCAGCGCTACTGTCGCTACGTAAGTGTAGCGCTACTGTCGCTACGTAAGTGTAGCGCTACTGTCGCTACGTAAGTGTAGCGGTACTGTCGCTACGTAAGTGTAGCGCTACTGTCGCTACGTAAGTGTAGCGCTACTGTCGCTACGTAAGTGCAGCGCTACTGTCGCTACGTAAGTGTAGCGCTACTGTCGCTACGTAAGTGCAGCGCTACTGTCGCTACGTAAGTGCAGCGCTACTGTCGCTACGTAAGTGTAGCGCTACTGTCGCTACGTAAGTGTAGCGCTACTGTCGCTACGTAAGTGTAGCGCTACTGTCGCTACGTAAGTGTTGCGCTACTGTCGCTACGTAAGTGTAGCGCTACTGTCGCTACGTAAGTGTAGCTGTACTGTCGCTACGTAAGTGTAGCGCTACTGTCGCTACGTAAGTGTAGCGCTACTGTCGCTACGTAAGTGTAGCGCTACTGTCGCTACGTAAGTGTTGCGTTACCGTCACTATGTAAGGGTTGCTTAAAGGTCTATAAAATCCAGCAAGACAAGTCAGCCAGGACAAACTCTTCCTGTGAGTAACCTGGTGTTGGTTGACCAACCCAGTGCAGGTCACGCGTTAAAGGTCACGTTCAAGGGACCCTTTAAGATCAGTGCCAAGCTGAGTGACTTAAATTACGAGGGACGAACAACTGACAAATGTTCTGAGCATATATACCATATTAACCAGTTAAATAAAGATCAGTGTGGATGTTAGCGAACATCACACCGACACAGCGACCTCTGCCTCAGTAAGACCAGGAGTTCGCATAACACAGACCAACTTGTGTCTAGTCTCACTTCAGATGTTAATGAGTTATTATCGATGTATTTTGAGAGATGTGTCTCATGTGTAAACAATGGTTGTAAACAATGGTTGTAAACAATGGTTGTAAACACTTCTGTTCCTATCAAGCAGCGATCATATCATGATCTACTTAAAATAAGTCTATTTCAGGCTGAAGTACGTTCCTTCTTCTAGAAAGATCTCATGAAGCCTCGTAAAAGTTCAGGAGCCTCACCCTGAATCCTCCTTTCTAATTCAGACGGCACAAAATGCGTATGTTAAGAGCTGGAATTGTGGAAGAGTTGATATTAAATTCCTTTGGAAGATAACTAGAGCGAATTTTATTTCCAGTGGATTGGACGAATATTTATTCGGTGGGTTTGGGTTAGACAAGGACCTGCCAAGTATGGGCCAGTAGGCCTGTTGCAGTGCTCCTCCTTATGTTCTAAAAGGGGACCAAATTTATAATGTCGTTTGGGATGAACAACATGCCCGTGACATTCCAGGGTCTTATAACACAGGTTATAAATGGGTTCCAGGAACTGGAAGCGTAACTAAACGACCACAATTTTTAGTGACGCCCGAGACCCACACAAGCTGGGTTTGAAGGATTTTTTTTTAGGACGTTCCATCAATACCAGCTGAGAGTCATGTTGATATAAAAAAAACGAGTTTGGACAATCATAAGTGATTTTCCTGAACAGTGTCACTGGGCAAGACAAGGTAATGTCTCTCACAACAAGAGTCGAGCTTATTTAAGAAAACTGAGGTAACAAATACTAGAGAAGCTGTGATGCAGTTTTTACCATGGTTGGGTATTACTCACATTTCAGCCAGAATTTCTCTGATGTCACTCATCCAGTAACTTTGCTGACAAGTCCTAAGCATAGTTGTTTACGGAGGATTAACGCAAGAAAACTTTCGAATGCCTAAAATAAGAGAGTTTACCTTGCAGATGCTAGAGAAGTGGGAAGGTGGAGGCAGATGCTAGAGAAGTGGGAAGGTGGAGGCAGATGCTAGAGAAGTGGGAAGGTGGAGGCAGATGCTAGAGAAGTGGGAAGGTGGAGGAAGATGCTAGAGAAGTGGGAAGGTGGAGGCAGATGCTAGAGAAGTGGGAAGGTGGAGGCAGATGCTAGAGAAGTGGGAAGGTGGAGGCAGATGCTAGAGAAGTGGGAAGGTGGAGGCAGATGCTAGAGAAGTGGGAAGGTGGAGGCAGATGCTAGAGAAGTGGAAAGGTGGAGGCAGATTCTAGAGAAGTGGGAAGGTGGAGGCAGATGCTAGAGAAGTGAGAAGGTGGAGGCAGATGCTAGAGAAGTGGGAAGGTGGAGGCAGATGCTAGAGAAGTGAGAAGGTGGAGGCAGATGCTAGAGAAGTGGGAAGGTGGAGGCAGATGCATTTGAATCCATTGTTTGATTCTATCAAGGTGGAAAACAAGAATCACAGCACCATAAAGAAAACAAACGTAAGAAATAACACTCGTATATTATCAAGTTTACATAAGAACATCGACTCACCTGATTTTGGTTCACAATGACTTCAACGCATTTTTAACAGCTCAGAAGAGAGGTTGGAATGTTGCAGTGGCGCCACCTGTGTGATTCATTCACTGTGACTATTTTCCACATTAAGTGAGGAGGTAATCAGTATGATAGCTGACACATCCATGTCACAGTATGATGGCTGACACATCCAGGTCACAGTATGATGGCTGACACATCCAGGTCACAGTATGATGGCTGACACATCCATGTCACAGTATGATGGCTGACACATCCAGGTCACAGTATGATGGCTGACACATCCAGGTCACAGCATGATGGCTGACACATCCAGGTCACAGCATGATGGCTGACACATCCAGGTCACAGTATGATGGCTGACACATCCAGGTCACAGTATGATGGCTGACACATCCAGGTCACAGTATGATGGCTGACACATCCGGGTCACAGTATGATGGCTGACACATCCAGGTCACAGCATAATGGCTGACACATCCAGGTCACAGTATGATGGCTGACACATCCAGGTCACAGTATGATGGCTGACACATCCAGGTCACAGTATGATGGCTGACACATCCAGGTCACAGTATGATGGCTGACACATCCAGGTCACAGTATGATGGCTGACACATCCAGGTCACAGTATGATGGCTGACACATCCAGGTCACAGTATGATGGCTGACACATCCAGGTCACAGTATGATGGCTGACACATCCAGGTCACAGTATGATGGCTGACACATCCAGGTCACAGTATGATGGCTGACACATCCAGGTCACAGTATGATGGCTGACACATCCAGGTCACAGTATGCTGGCTGACACATCCAGGTCACAGTATGCTGGCTGACACATCCAGGTCACAGTATGATGGCTGACACATCCAGGTCACAGTATGCTGGCTGACACATCCAGGTCACAGTATGATGGCTGACACATCCAGGTCACAGTATGATGGCTGACACATCCAGGTCACAGTATGATGGCTGACACATCCAGGTCACAGTATGATGGCTGACACATCCAGGTCACAGTATGATGGCTGACACATCCAGGTCACAGTATGATGGCTGACACATCCAGGTCACAGTATGATGGCTGACACATCCAGGTCACAGTATGATGGCTGACACATCCAGGTCACAGTATGCTGGCTGACACATCCAGGTCACAGTATGATGGCTGACACATCCAGGTCACAGTATGATGGCTGACACATCCAGGTCACAGTATGATGGCTGACACATCCAGGTCACAGTATGATGGCTGACACATCCAGGTCACAGTATGATGGCTGACACATCCAGGTCACAGTATGATGGCTGACACATCCAGGTCACAGTATGATGGCTGACACATCCAGGTCACAGTATGATGGCTGACACATCCAGGTCACAGTATGCTGGCTGACACATCCAGGTCACAGTATGATGGCTGACACATCCAGGTCACAGTATGCTGGCTGACACATCCAGGTCACAGTATGCTGGCTGACACATCCAGGTCACAGTATGCTGGCTGACACATCCAGGTCACAGTATGCTGGCTGACACATGCAGGTCACAGTATGCTGGCTGACACATGCAGGTCACAGTATGCTGGCTGACACATGCAGGTCACAGTATGATGGCTGACACATCCAGGTCACAGTATGCTGGCTGACACATCCAGGTCACAGTATGCTGGCTGACACATCCAGGTCACAGTATGCTGGCTGACACATCCAGGTCACAGTATGCTGGCTGACACATCCAGGTCACAGTATGCTGGCTGACACATCCAGGTCACAGTATGCTGGCTGACACATCCAGGTCACAGTATGCTGGCTGACACATCCAGGTCACAGTATGATGGCTGACACATCCAGGTCACTGATGTGTAACACGTTTTAACACAGAATATTTAAATTGTATATCACATTATCTAAGGGAGAATTAAAAGTTGATTCAGTGTAGCAGGTCTCGTGCAGTGTAGCAGGTCTCGTGCAGTGTAGCAGGTCTCGCGCAGTGTAGCAGGTCTCGTGCAGTGTAGCAGGTCTCGTGCAGTGTAGCAGGTCTCGTGCAGTGTAGCAGGTCTCGTGCAGTGTAGCAGGTCTCGTGCAGTGTAGCAGGTCTCGTGCAGTGTAGCAGGTCTCGTGCAGTGTAGCAGGTCTCGTGCAGTGTAGCAGGTCTCGCGCAGTGTAGCAGGTCTCGTGCAGTGTAGCAGGTCTCGTGCAGTGTAGCAGGTCTCGTGCAGTGTAGCAGGTCTCATGCAGTGTAGCAGGTCTCGTGCAGTGTAGCAGGTCTCGTGCAGTGTAGCAGGTCTCGTGCAGTGCAGCAGGTCTCGTGCAGTGTAGCAGGTCTCGTGCAGTGCAGCAGGTCTCGTGCAGTGCAGCAGGTCTCGCGCAGTGTAGCAGGTCTCGTGCAGTGCAGCAGGTCTCGCGCAGTGTAGCAGGTCTCGTGCAGTGCAGCAGGTCTCGCGCAGTGTAGCAGGTCTCGTGCAGTGTAGCAGGTCTCGTGCACTTGGGCCAACAACATATAGTACTAACACGGCAGGTTAATACTGGGAAAACTAAACTCAGGGTGTCAGGGGTTGGTGTGTTGATGAAGGGTGAGTGGAGGGAGCAAGAACCACTCCATGGAGGAAAGGTGACCTAAGGGAGTGGGTGGTTCATGCAGGTGAACGGGGGACGAGGAGAGGGGTGAGGGAGGGGGTTAGAGGAGATGGAGGGTTGGGGAAGATGGGTAGGGGGTTAGAGGAGAGGGGAGGGATGGGGTTGATGGAGGAAGTGTATCTGACTGTGGTAATGGTGTGTTATTACGGAAGACACTGCTCAAATTACACAAGTATAGTGAGTGAGATGTTGTTGGTGACCACCACAATCACCAGGCTGCTGGTGCACCACCACAATCACCAGGCTGCTGGTGCACCACCACAATCACCAGGCTGCTGGTGCACCACCACAATCACCAGGCTGCTGGTGCACCACCACAATCACCAGGCTGCTGGTGCACCACCACAATCACCACGCTGCTGGTGCACCACCACAATCACCACGCTGCTGGTGCACCACCACAATCACCAGGCTGCTGGTGCACCACCACAATCACCACGCTGCTGGTGCACCACCACAATCACCAGGCTGCTGGTGCACCACCACAATCACCACGCTGCTGGTGCACCACCACAATCACCACGCTGCTGGTGCACCACCACAATCACCAGGCTGCTGGTGCACCACCACAATCACCAGGCTGCTGGTGCACCACCACAATCACCACGCTGCTGGTGCACCACCACAATCACCAGGCTGCTGGTGCACCACCACAATCACCACGCTGCTGGTGCACCACCACAATCACCAGGCTGCTGGTGCACCACCACAATCACCAGGCTGCTGGTGCACCACCACAATCACCAGGCTGCTGGTGCACCACCACAATCACCAGGCTGCTGGTGCACCATCACAATCACCACGCTGCTGGTGCACCACCACAATCACCAGGCTGCTGGTGCACCACCACAATCACCAGGCTGCTGGTGCACCACCACAATCACCAGGCTGTTGGTGCACCACCACAATCACCACGCTGCTGGTGCACCACCACAATCACCACGCTGCTGGTGCACCACCACAATCACCACGCTGCTGGTGCACCACCACAATCACCAGGCTGCTGGTGCACCACCACAATCACCAGGCTGCTGGTGCACCACCACAATCACCACGCTGCTGGTGCACCACCACAATCACCAGGCTGCTGGTGCACCACCACAATCACCAGGCTGCTGGTGCACCACCACAATCACCAGGCTGCTGGTGCACCACCACAATCACCACGCTGCTGGTGCACCACCACAATCACCAGGCTGCTGGTGCACCACCACAATCACCAGGCTGCTGGTGCACCACCACAATCACCAGGCTGCTGGTGCACCACCACAATCACCAGGCTGCTGGTGCACCACCACAATCACCACGCTGCTGGTGCACCACCACAATCACCAGGCTGCTGGTGCACCACCACAATCACCAGGCTGCTGGTGCACCACCACAATCACCACGCTGCTGGTGCACCACCACAATCACCACGCTGCTGGTGCACCACCACAATCACCAGGCTGCTGGTGCACCACCACAATCACCAGGCTGCTGGTGCACCACCACAATCACCAGGCTGCTGGTGCACCACCACAATCACCACGCTGCTGGTGCACCACCACAATCACCACGCTGCTGGTGCACCACCACAATCACCACGCTGCTGGTGCACCACCACAATCACCAGGCTGCTGGTGCACCACCACAATCACCACGCTGCTGGTGCAC
>NC_091351.1:935000-987500 GCF_038502225.1 Cherax quadricarinatus | reverse complement strand
TCACTACCAGGAATTACAGATACTTACCAAACATAGGTACACTGGAAGACTTTTCTGGATGATGATAATAATCTTAGACGTTTAACATGTGTGTAAATTACTTATGATAAACCACAAGAAGTCAAAGTGATGTCTATCCACCAATGTCCTCGTTCCTGAAGACATCGCTTCTTTAGCCACTGAACCGCTGTTAGCATCCTCAGAATTGTTACTTTAGTTAGAACTGTCACCTCATTCCTCTTTTTATTATTAATAAAATCAACTTACTAGTTTAAAGATTGTTTTATATATTCCTCGCATTATTGTTCTTATTGTGACTTTCTACTGGTTTAATATATACAAAGGGGAGACAGAGACTTTTAAAACGACCCTTCCAGGGGTCTCTCTTTATGGTTAATTAGGGGGGAACTATTCGCTAATAGAGGGGAGGGGGGAGGGGGAGGGGGAGGGGGAGGGGTAGGGGGAGGGGGAGGGGGAGGGGGAGGGTGGGGGAGGGGAAGGGACAATAATTCGCTATAACAGCAGGAGTCAAATTATTCACAGGTTAGACGTGGTTAATTTACGAGAGTTGGTGATGCTGAGAGAGCAGCAACAGCAGCAGCAGCAACAGTAAAAGCAACAACAGAAATAGCAGCAACAGAAACACCAGCAACAAACAGCAGCAACAACAACAAACAGTGGTAGACACTACCATGTACAGTGTTCTGTTAGTAGACACTAGCGTCTACTGCTCTACGCTGAAAGACACCACCCTTGTCAAGCAACATTCCGGTCATGCAACACCCTTGTCAAGCAACATTCCGGTCATGCAACACCCTTGTCAAGCAACATTCCGGTCATGCAACACCCTTGTCAAGCAACATTCCGGTCATGCAACACCCTTGTCAAGCAACATTCCGGTCATGCAACACCCTTGTCAAGCAACATTCCGGTCATGCAACACCCTTGTCAAGCAACATTCCGGTCATGCAACACCCTTGTCAAGCAACATTCCGGTCATGCAACACCCTTGTCAAGCAACATTCCGGTCATGCAACACTCTTGTCAAGCAACATTCCGGTCATGCAACACCCTTGTCAAGCAACATTCCGGTCATGCAACACCCTTGTCAAGCAACATTCCGGTCATGCAACACCCTTGTCAAGCAACATTCCGGTCATGCAACACCCTTGTCAAGCAACATTCCGGTCATGCAACACCCTTGTCAAGCAACATTCCGGTCATGCAACACCCTTGTCAAGCAACATTCCGGTCATGCAACACCCTTGTCAAGCAACATTCCGGTCATGCAACACCCTTGTCAAGCAACATTCCGGTCATGCAACACCCTTGTCAAGCAACATTCCGGTCATGCAACACCCTTGTCAAGCAACATTCCGGTCATGCAACACCCTTGTCAAGCAACATTCCGGTCATGCAACACCCTTGTCAAGCAACATTCCGGTCATGCAACACCCTTGTCAAGCAACATTCCGGTCATGCAACACCCTTGTCAAGCAACATTCCGGTCATGCAACACCCTTGTCAAGCAACATTCCGGTCATGCAACACTCTTGTCAAGCAACATTCCGGTCATGCAACACCCTTGTCAAGCAACATTCCGGTCATGCAACACCCTTGTCAAGCAACATTCCGGTCATGCAACACCCTTGTCAAGCAACATTCCGGTCATGCAACACCCTTGTCAAGCAACATTCCGGTCATGCAACACCCTTGTCAAGCAACATTCCGGTCATGCAACACCCTTGTCAAGCAACATTCCGGTCATGCAACACCCTTGTCAAGCAACACCCCTGGCAAGCAACATTCCGGTCATGCAACACCCTTGTCAAGCAACACTCCTGTCAGGCAACACCCTTACCACCGGCGTATTCTCAGTGAACCTCACGCAACAGTTCACAGAGCAACGTCTTGTTGCTAAATATTGACCAACAGTCCAGAATTAGATCTAAATCATCAATAATATTAGAGACTGGTGAAGCGGAAATAATTCACATGTTTACGTCAACACAGATACGGAAACAAATTCATCAATCATCATTGTTGGACACCCTGGCAATTGCACTTGCTCAACACACAACTCATCCCATAGAAACACAATTGGATGGTCTTCAAACCACCATTAGAGAACAATTTTAAAGGCCACTGATGTAATAATCTTGGGTAATGAGGAGCTGGTATTAAGTGAGCTGGGTTAGATTTATTGGATGTGTCTATCTGGACGGGGTTCCGAGGGGCGACGCCCCCCGCGGCTATTACGATTTTAAACTTTATTTATTACAACAACATACGTATTTATAATAACCCTGTATACAGGAAGAAATATAATGGTCAGTATTTCAGCTATTCTGTATAATTTTACCACTCAATGATGTATGTGAATCTTCTGTCTTCCACTCCACGACACTCTTTTCTTTCTCATTATCTCTCACTGGGTTTGCTTTCCAACCTACGCTGTTCTTTTACAGTCCTTAGTTGTAAAACATCTATCCTCTAAACTCTGACGGTCACAGTCTGCTCCGTGCAGGAGGTCAGAGATGGTAGTGTCAACACCTGCAGGGGTAGGTAGGCAGGCCAGATGAATTTTCAAGATAAATGTTCCCATAATGACGTGTTGTAGCGAGGTGAAGTAGCTGACTGCTATCAAGTGTTACATAAAGTGACAACGTCTCATTCAATACTTCTTGTTAAGCCACAAACGAAGCATCAATCTTGGGAAAAGAAGCCAAAATGGAAGACTTTCTCCGGGATCAGTGCAGAGGTTTTTTGTTTCCAGGTGGAGAAATGTTAACAGCAGTCATCTTGCCGGAAGAAGAGGATTTTTATATGAGGAAGAGGAAGGGACAGTTGGTCCCAGAAGATGAGGTACTTGCACCTCTTCCTATGGCAGACATAGGTCTCAGACACTCCCAAGACAGGGAGCCAAGGCCGGGTCACCATCTGGAAAAGACCCGGACCGGGAGAGTACCGGCGAATCAAGAAGAGGAGAAAGAGGAGGGGTTTTAGGCAAATTTGTAATGTAGTAATATTTCCACGTATTGCTTATTACTTTATCTCTGTGTCTTTGAAATCTGGAGTGGAATTTTAGAATCAGAAGTGAGGACTTACTATTCTTAATGTTACACGAAGGTTATGTTTACACAGCTTTTTAACATGGGCGGCCCCAGGGAGGTCTGTGAGAGTTATCTCACTAATCTGTAGTTCAGTGGTATTCTTAGATGAGGGGGTCAGATTTTTTTTTGAGTACTCTGAGTATAAAATTATCCGGGAACTGAGACCGGGACAGAGGGACTAAGGTGTTCTTGTGAAGGTTGTTGGTTCAGTGGAGCAATCATTGATTGCATTCTTCACGGTGCTTCGCTTACCTTGGGTGCCACTAGCAACAAGTGCTTCTTGTATTAGAAGCAGTGGTATAATGTGAAAGGCTGTTTATTGTGAGGCAAAGTGTAAGGTTGTTACATTACTCGTTTGTGTTGCAGTTGTTGATAGATTTAAAGGTTAGGATAAAATTGTTTGAGAACTTTCAACAATCTTTATTTATCCTAGATATCAGACATTTTAAAAGGGGAAGAATAGAAAGATGTGACGTATAATTCGCACTGTTCTCTCCCTGTTATCTTTGTTAGAGGGTCGAAGTTTGAACTAAGAAGAGATTTCTAGTGGCTGTGACCATAATGTTAACTGACTGGATCCTGTGTCTTGTTAGCTGAATGTGATATTGTTTCTACCTTGGTTATGTGTGTGTGAGACCCTCAGATGTTAGTGGCCAAGTGTAGACGTTTCTTATGGTCACAAATATTACCATATGTAGCTAAGCCTGTACAAGAGGTCTTTAGTATGAGAGAGTAAAAGTGTCCTTGAGGACAGTATTGATTGAGAGCTGGAGTGTGGAGGACTGTGGCTGGACGAGTCTGAAACAGTGTGTGTGTGGATGACTGTGGCTGGACGAAGTTGGAACAGTGTGTGTGGAGGACTGTGCCTAGACGAGTCTGGAACAGTGTGTGTGGAGGACTGTGGCTGGACGAGTCTGGAACAGTGTGTGTAGAGGACTGTGGCTGGACGAGTCTAGAACAGTGTGTGTGGAGGACTGTGGCTGGACGAGTCTGGAACAGTGTGTGTGGAGGACTGTGCCTAGACGAGTCTGGAACAGTGTGTGTAGAGGACTGTGGCTGGACGAGTCTGGAACAGTGTGTGTAAAGGACTGTGGCTGGACGAGTCTAGAACAGTGTGTGTGGAGGACTGTGGCTGGACGAGTCTGGAACAGTGTGTGTGGAGGACTGTGGCTGGACGAGTCTGGAACAGTGTGTGTAGAGGACTGTGGCTGGACGAGTCTAGAACAGTGTGTGTGGAGGACTGTGGCTGGACGAAGTTGGAACAGTGTGTGTGGAGGACTGTGCCTAGACGAGTCTGGAACAGTGTGTGTGGAGGACTGTGGCTGGACGAGTCTGGAACAGTGTGTGTAGAGGACTGTGGCTGGACGAGTCTAGAACAGTGTGTGTGGAGGACTGTGGCTGGACGAGTCTGGAACAGTGTGTGTGGAGGACTGTGGCTGGACGAGGCTGGAACAGTGTGTGTGGAGGACTGTGGCTGGACGAGACTGGAACAGTGTGTGTGGAGGACTGTGGCTGGACGAGACTGGAACAGTGTGTGTGGAGGACTGTGGCTGGACGAGACTGGAACAGTGTGTGTGGAGGACTGTGGCTGGACGAGACTGGAACAGTGTGTGTGGAGGGCTGTGGCTGGACGAGACTGGAACAGTGTGTGTGGAGGACTGTGGCTGGACGAGGCTGAAACAGTGTGTGTGGAGGACTGTGGCTGGACGAGACTGGAACAATGTGTGTGGAGGACTGTGGCTGGGCGAGGCTGGAACAGTGTGTGTGGAGGACTGTGGCTGGACGAGACTGGAACAGTGTGTGTGGAGGACTGTGGCTGGGCGAGGCTGGAACAGTGTGTGTAGAGGACTGTGGCTGGACGAGACTGGAACAGTGTGTGTGGAGGACTGTGGCTGGACGAGACTGGAACAATGTGTGTGGAGGACTGTGACTGGGCGAGGCTGGAACAGTGTGTGTGGAGGACTGTGGCTGGGCGAGGCTAGAACAGTGTGTGTGGAGGACTGTGGCTGGACGAGACTGGAACAATGTGTGTGGAGGACTGTGGCTGGGCGAGGCTGGAACAGTGTGTGTGGAGGCCTGTGGCTGGGCGAGGCTGGAACAGTGTGTGTGGAGGACTGTGGCTGGACGAGTCTGGAACAGTGTGTGTGGAGGACTGTGGCTGGACCAGACTGGAACAATGTGTGTGGAGGACTGTGGCTGGGCGAGGCTGGAACAGTGTGTGTGGAGGACTGTGGCTGGGCGAGGCTGGAACAGTGTGTGTGGAGGACTGTGGCTGGACGAGACTGGAACAGTGTGTGGAGGACTGTGGCTGGACGAGACTGGAACAATGTGTGTGGAGGACTGTGGCTGGGCGAGGCTGGAGCAGTGTGTGTGGAGGACTGTGGCTGGGCGAGGCTGGAACAGTGTGTGTGGAGGACTGTGGCTGGACGAGACTGGAACAATGTGTGTGGAGGACTGTGGCTGGACGAGGCTGGAACAGTGTGTGTGGAGGACTGTGGCTGGGCGAGGCTGGAACATTGTGTGTGGAGGACTGTGGCTGGACGAGACTGGAACAATGTGTGTGGAGGACTGTGGCTGGACGAGACTGGAACAGTGTGTGTGGAGGACTGTGGCTGGACGAGACTGGAACAATGTGTGTGGAGGACTGTGGCTGGACGAGACTGGAACAGTGTGTGTGGAGGACTGTGGCTGGACGAGACTGGAACAGTGTGTGTGGAGGACTGTGGCTGGACGAGACTGGAACAGTGTGTGTGGAGGACTGTGGCTGGACGAGACTGGAACAGTGTGTGTGGAGGACTGTGGCTGGACGAGGCTGGAACAGTGTGTGTGGAGGACTGTGGCTGGACGAGACTGGAACAGTGTGTGTGGAGGACCGTGGCTGGACGAGACTGGAACAGTGTGTGTGGAGGACTGTGGCTGGACGAGGCTGGAACAGTGTGTGTGGAGGACTGTGGCTGGACGAGACTGGAACAGTGTGTGTGGAGGACTGTGGCTGGACGAGACTGGAACAGTGTGTGTGGAGGACTGTGGCTGGACGAGGCTGGAACAGTGTGTGTGGAGGACTGTGGCTGGACGAGACTGGAACAGTGTGTGTGGAGGACTGTGGCTGGGCGAGGCTGGAACAATGTGTGTGGAGGACTGTGGCTGGGCGAGGCTGGAACAGTGTGTGTGGAGGACTGTGGCTGGACGAGACTGGAACAGTGTGTGTGGAGGACTGTGGCTGGGCGAGGCTGGAACAGTGTGTGTGGAGGACTGTGGCTGGACGAGACTGGAACAGTGTGTGTGGAGGACTGTGGCTGGGCGAGGCTGGAACAATGTGTGTGGAGGACTGTGGCTGGACGAGACTTTAACAGTGTGTGTGGAGGACTGTGGCTGGGCGAGGCTGGAACAGTGTGTGTGGAGGACTGTGGCTGGACGAGGCTGGAACAGTGTGTGTGGAGGACTGTGGCTGGACGAGACTGGAACAGTGTGTGTGGAGGACTGTGGCTGGACGAGACTGGAACAATGTGTGTGGAGGACTGTGGCTGGACGAGACTGGAACAGTGTGTGTGGAGGACTGTGGCTGGACGAGGCTGGAACAGTGTGTGTGGAGGACTGTGGCTGGACGAGACTGGAACAGTGTGTGTGGAGGACTGTGGCTGGACGAGACTGGAACAATGTGTGTGGAGGACTGTGGCTGGACGAGACTGGAACAGTGTGTGTGGAGGACTGTGGCTGGGCGAGGATGGAACAGTGTGTGTGAAGGACTGTGGCTGGGCGAGACTGGAACAATGTGTGTGGAGGACTGTGGCTGGGCGAGGCTGGAACAATGTGTGTGGAGGACTGTGGCTGGACGAGACTGGAACAATGTGTGTGGAGGACTGTGGCTGGGCGAGGCTGGAACAATGTGTGTGGAGGACTGTGGCTGGACGAGACTGGAACAATGTGTGTGGAGGACTGTGGCTGGGCGAGGCTGGAACAATGTGTGTGGAGGACTGTGGCTGGACGAGGCTGGAACAGTGTGTGTGGAGGACTGTGGCTGGGCGAGGCTGGAACAGTGTGTGTGGAGGACTGTGGCTGGACGAGACTGGAACAGTGTGTGTGGAGGACTGTGGCTGGGCGAGGCTGGAACAGTGTGTGTGGAGGACTGTGGCTGGACGAGACTGGAACAGTGTGTGTGGAGGACTGTGGCTGGACGAGGCTGGAACTTGTGTGTGTGGAGGACTGTGGCTGGACGAGACTGGAACAGTGTGTGTGGAGGACTGTGGCTGGACGAGACTGGAACAGTGTGTGCGGAGGACTGTGGCTGGACGAGACTGGAACAGTGTGTGTGGAGGACTGTGGCTGGACGAGACTGGAACAGTGTGTGCGGAGGACTGTGGCTGGACGAGACTGGAACAGTGTGTGTGGAGGACTGTGGCTGGACGAGACTGGAACAGTGTGTGTGGAGGACTGTGGCTGGACGAGACTGGAACAGTGTGTGTGGAGGACTGTGGCTGGACGAGACTGGAACAGTGTGTGCGGAGGACTGTGGCTGGACGAGACTGGAACAGTGTGTGTGGAGGACTGTGGCTGGACGAGACTGGAACAATGTGTGTGGAGGACTGTGACTGGACGAGACTGGAACAGTGTGTGCGGAGGACTGTGGCTGGACGAGACTGGAACAGTGTGTGTGGAGGACTGTGGCTGGACGAGACTGGAACAATGTGTGTGGAGGACTGTGACTGGACGAGACTGGAACAGTGTGTGTGGAGGACTGTGGCTGGACGAGGCTGGAACAGTGTGTGTGGAGGACTGTGGCTGGACGAGACTGGAACAGTGTGTGTGGAGGACTGTGGCTGGACGAGGCTGGAACAGTGTGTGTGGAGGACTGTGGCTGGACGAGGCTGGAACAGTGTGTGTGGAGGACTGTGGCTGGACGAGACTGGAACAGTGTGTGTGGAGGACTGTGGCTGGACGAGACTGGAACAGTGTGTGTGGAGGACTGTGGCTGGACGAGACTGGAACAGTGTGTGTGGAGGACTGTGGCTGGACGAGGCTGGAACAGTGTGTGTGGAGGACTGTGGCTGGACGAGACTGGAACAGTGTGTGTGGAGGACTGTGGCTGGACGAGACTGGAACAGTGTGTGTGGAGGACTGTGGCTGGACGAGACTGGAACAGTGTGTGTGGAGGACTGTGGCTGGACGAGACTGGAACAATGTGTGTGGAGGACTGTGGCTGGACGAGACTGGAACAGTGTGTGTGGAGGACTGTGGCTGGACGAGGCTGGAACAGTGTGTGTGGAGGACTGTGGCTGGGCGAGACTGGAACAGTGTGTGTGGAGGACTGTGGCTGGACGAGACTGGAACAGTGTGTGTGGAGGACTGTGGCTGGACGAGACTGGAACAGTGTGTGTGGAGGACTGTGGCTGGACGAGACTGGAACAGTGTGTGTGGAGGACTGTGGCTGGACGAGACTGGAACAGTGTGTGTGGAGGACTGTGGCTGGACGAGGCTGGAACAGTGTGTGTGGAGGACTGTGGCTGGACGAGACTGGAACAGTGTGTGTGGAGGACTGTGGCTGGACGAGACTGGAACAGTGTGTGTGGAGGACTGTGGCTGGACGAGACTGGAACAGTGTGTGTGGAGGACTGTGGCTGGACGAGACTGGAACAGTGTGTGTGGAGGACTGTGGCTGGACGAGACTGGAACAGTGTGTGTGGAGGACTGTGGCTGGACGAGACTGGAACAGTGTGTGTGGAGGACTGTGGCTGGACGAGACTGGAACTTGTGTGTGTGGAGGACTGTGGCTGGACGAGACTGGAACAGTGTGTGTGGAGGACTGTGGCTGGACGAGGCTGGAACAGTGTGTGTGGAGGACTGTGGCTGGACGAGACTGGAACAGTGTGTGTGGAGGACTGTGGCTGGACGAGACTGGAACAGTGTGTGTGGAGGACTGTGGCTGGACGAGACTGGAACAGTGTGTGTGGAGGACTGTGGCTGGACGAGACTGGAACTTGTGTGTGTGGAGGACTGTGGCTGGACGAGACTGGAACAGTGTGTGTGGAGGACTGTGGCTGGACGAGACTGGAACAGTGTGTGTGGAGGACTGTGGCTGGACGAGGCTGGAACAATGTGTGTGGAGGACTGTGGCTGGACGAGACTGGAACAGTGTGTGTGGAGGACTGTGGCTGGACGAGACTGGAACAGTGTGTGTGGAGGACTGTGGCTGGACGAGGCTGGAACTTGTGTGTCCTCCAAGTGTCACTGAGCGCTGTAACATTACTGTGGATTATTTCCACCCATGGTAATAATTCTTCCTAGTTATACTTTTATTAATAACGTATTAGTGGGTGTAATATATATTACTAAATGTCACGTAATGTGTAGTGTAAAAATACTGTAATCGAAGTTTTAATTTTCATTTTTATTTACCCTTTTTGAGCCAATCTGTTATTTATATAATATATACTGTGTATTTATCCTTCTCTATTATCCA
This sequence comes from Cherax quadricarinatus, assembly GCF_038502225.1. Taxonomy (NCBI): domain Eukaryota; kingdom Metazoa; phylum Arthropoda; class Malacostraca; order Decapoda; family Parastacidae; genus Cherax; species Cherax quadricarinatus. Next base: position 977,930 of record NC_091351.1, on the reverse strand, counting down.
GTCAATGCCTAATAGAATACCAGAAACCTGCTCGCATTTGAATGGTAATTAGGTACCCCAAGTGGGTGTGAAGGAGAGAAAATACTGGGTAACAGGGATATATTACCAGCAAATCGGTATATTTATGTTGGATACGTATATACCTCGTTGTTTTTATTCTTTATTGGAAAGTATTAATAATGGTTGACAAGATACATCTGGAACATCCACAGTGTAGTGTTAACGAGGACAGTGTAGTGTTAACGAGGACAGTGTAGTGTTAACGAAGACAGTGTAGTGTTAACGAGGACAGTGTAGTGTTAACGAGGACAGTGTAGTGTTAACGAGGACAGTGTAGTGTTAACGAGGACAGTGTAGTGTTAACGAGGACAGTGTAGTGTTAACGAGGACAGTGTAGTGTTAACGAGGACAGTGTAGTGTTAACGAGGACAGTGTAGTGTTAACGAGGACAGTGTAGTGTTAACGAGGACAGTGTAGTGTTAACGAGGACAGTGTAGTGTTAACGAGGACAGTGTAGTGTTAACGAGGACAGTGTAGTGTTAACGAGGACAGTGTAGTGTTAACGAAGACAGTGTAGTGTTAACGAGGACAGTGTAGTGTTAACGAGGACAGTGTAGTGTTAACGAGGACAGTGTAGTGTTAACGAAGACAGTGTAGTGTTAACGAGGACAGTGTAGTGTTAACGAGGACAGTGTAGTGTTAACGAGGACAGTGTAGTGTTAACGAGGACAGTGTAGTGTTAACGAGGACAGTGTAGTGTTAACGAGGACAGTGTAGTGTTAACGAGGACAGTGTAGTGTTAACGAAGACAGTGTAGTGTTAACGAGGACAGTGTAGTGTTAACGAGGACAGTGTAGTGTTAACGAGGACAGTGTAGTGTTAACGAGGACAGTGTAGTGTTAACGAAGACAGTGTAGTGTTAACGAGGACAGTGTAGTGTTAACGAGGACAGTGTAGTGTTAACGAAGACAGTGTAGTGTTAACGAGGACAGTGTAGTGTTAACGAGGACAGTGTAGTGTTAACGAGGACAGTGTAGTGTTAACGAGGACAGTGTAGTGTTAACGAGGACAGTGTAGTGTTAACGAGGACAGTGTAGTGTTAACGAGGACAGTGTAGTGTTAACGAGGACAGTGTAGTGTTAACGAGGACAGTGTAGTGTTAACGAGGACAGTGTAGTGTTAACGAGGACAGTGTAGTGTTAACGAGGACAGTGTAGTGTTAACGAGGACAGTGTAGTGTTAACGAGGACAGTGTAGTGTTAACGAAGACAGTGTAGTGTTAACGAGGACAGTGTAGTGTTAACGAGGACAGTGTAGTGTTAACGAAGGAAACAGTAAAAGTGGTGTTTAATACCTCATTAAAATATTAGATGGTGTGTTAGAAGTGAAGATTTCTGGTCGGTAGTTATGACGTGACAACAACTGCGTCTAGTTTAGTGGCTTCTAAACTACCTATGATCGCACACACCTGCGTACTGACATGGTGTTGTCGGAGGTCATCTCACATAACCCCCTCCCTCCTCTACCTCCATCATCCTTGTATTTTTTCTAATTAAGTTTAACCTAACTTAACTCAAGCTAATCTAACCTGACCTAACTCAAGCCAATCTAACCTAACTTAACTCAAGCCAATCTAACCTGATCTAACTTAATGCAGTCTAATCTAACTTAACCTAAATTAACCTAACATTATCAAAAGTAACTTTAACTAACCCCAATATCGTACGTAGAGAAATGAGCTTATGCAGGCTTGATCCTCCGTCTGGTAGTGAGAGCCCAGTGTGCGACCCGTCAGTCTTACACAGGACACAGCAAGTGTATCACCGGGAGAATGAGATGTACGTGTCACCCTCACAACGATACATACACACAATACATAAGCATACATGTCCGGGACGAGATGTTTATGTGTACGTGTGCAGGAAGAGCAGGGATAATACGCACACACTAAATAGTTCGTTTAAAAGTGTACATGAGGTCGCACTTACAGAGGTGCACATGAGGTCACACTTACAGAGTTGAATATGAGGTCACACTTACAGAGGAGCGCATGAGGTCACACTTACAGAGGTGCTGACGTGGGTTCACACACAGGTGTCGACGTGGGTACACACACAGGTGTCGACGTGGGTACACACACAGTTGTCGACGTGGGTACACACACAGGTGTCGACGTGGGTACACACACAGGTGTCGACGTGGGTACACACACAGGTGTCGACGTGGGTACACACACAGGTGTCGACGTGGGTACACACACAGGTGTCGACGTGGGTACACACACAGGTGTCGACGTGGGTACACACACAGGTGTCGACGTGGGTACACACACAGGTGTCGACGTGGGTACACACAGGTGTCGACGTGGGTAAAAACACAGGTATGTATTTGTATATATGACAAACACTAAGAGGTATACATATACATACATAAGTATTAACTAACCAGCTGTTTGTTTATTGAAATATACACATGTATATACACTGATACAGATTTATAGAAGGGTATATAAATATATATAACAATACATCAATAATACCAGTGTCAGAACACACACACACACACACACACACATACACACACACATACACACACACACACACATACACACACACATACACACACACACACACATACACACACACACACACACACACACACACACACACACACACACACACACACACAGAGGAGAGAGAGGACCCAGTAGCAACCGGTGAAGAGGCGGGGCCAGGAGCTAAGAATCGATCCCTGCAACCACAAATAGGTGAGTACACAAACAAACACAAAACCACAACCACAATCCTCACATGAATGTACCAAAACATGACCCCAACTGCTCTGTCCTTCCTTCACTTCCTTCCTTCACTTCCTTCCTTCCTTCCTTCCTTCCTTCATTCATTCCTTCCTTCACCTCAACCATCTCACACAAAGTTATGGTGTTTATCCAACATGAATGACGTCATAATGACCACCGTGATTTACCACCGTCCTGACAACGTTATCAATGGAGGATAAATAACGCAGTAATTTGTCTGTAATATGCTCTAATTATCAGGCTTCCCTTGTTGTAGCTTTCTAATGACACAATTGTGCCATTCTCATGATAAATTTCAATTACGTTCATGCAATCTTTTCTGTTGCCGTATATATATATATATATATATATATATATATATATATATATATATATATATATATATATATATATATATATATATATATATATATATATATATATATATATATATATATGCAATAAGATCACAGTAAACAGGTGATTTCAGAATATGCAAAACAACCACTCTGAAAGAATAGATAAATTCCAAGCGCTTTCGTGACTACTCACATTATCAAGGAACTATGAAAGTAAAGTATGTATAATGTTCGCCAAGACCATAGTCCTGGCACGGGTCCCAATCTTGCGATGACCCGTCTCTGGCTCCCGATGGAGAAAGGTTTCCACAATGATGCGACGCATGCCGCTCAAGCGCCCCTCTGGTCAGTTCAACTGGTGCATCTCATAAGCGACACCATATGTAACTATGGACACTAGCGAGGAGGAGGATATGTCGTTATCACAGGTAACAGCTTGTCTGGTTCGTTGACCCCATGGTACACTAGTGTGGCCGCAGTCATCTCTGGGTCCTCTTCGGGAGGGAATATCACCCCTAGTTGCCTGCGGAGTGTCTCAGTAGCTTCGCACTCTAGAAGATAGTGTGTTAGGGGCCGCTGGACAACGTGCTGACAGTACTGGCACATCTCCTCAGCCTTGTCTACCATAATCTTGGCTGTGGGAAAGCCCAAACGAAGCCGATGATGGCGGTACACTGCGCTCTGGACCAGCTTCTATCATATGGAGGGGGTTCTCCCTGAGTCGCTGCTCGGTACCACTGTTGAGATGGGGTATCACCTAAGACCTTCCCCATAAGTTTCGTGGCTCTGGCAGCCACCAGTTTGGTCTGTCGTAGGCTGATTGGGACAGTAATCCCAACATGTGGATAGTCTGTTGCTGCCTTGGCTGCATCATCTGCCGCCTCATTTCCCCGGATGCCAGCATGGCTGGGGATCCAGTTCAATGTCGATCTATTACCCTGAGCTTCTAAGGCTGTCATTATGCTCAGGATCGATGTGATGAGGTGAACATTATCCTGTGGTTGAGGATGGGAGAGGGCATTGATTGCAGAGGTGGAATCAACATGTATGACAGGTCGGAGTCGATGTCGTAGGGCATGTGACAATGCCTGCTGAATCGCCACCAGCTCAGCTTGAAGGATCGTGCAGTGCATCCAAGGAAGCTATATAAGGGGTCTGGCCAGCACCTCACTATCAGATCCCACAACGGTTAAACACCTGACGCGCGCCGACCCAGCTTGGATAGGTCCTTTGCACAACTCACCCACAAACTATTCTACCCAAGAAAATTTAAAAATTATTATTTGTCCAGTGTATTATTAAATTCTTCCCAAATTCTATTAATTATAAATGGATCTAATTTATATAAACCAAAGGAAATATTCATATTATTGTCAAAACTGCTTTTTATGAAACAAGATTCAATTATATTCCTGTCGACCATGGACTTGCTTGATACTACTTTCTCAACTTTTTGAAAATCAATTGGATGGTTAAAATCTCTTACATGAATAAATAGAGCATTGGAATCTTGTCCAGTTCTAATGCTATATTTATGTTGTTTTAATCTTAGTTCGAGATTTTTACCAGTTTGACGGTAATAAACTTTATCGCAAATTTTACAAGGAATCTTATAGACACATCCATCAGCATTTTGGGGGGAATTCTTTATCAAAAGTTTTTTTACTGTATCAAGATTTTTGAATACAACTTTAATATTAAAAGTCTTAAGAAGAGAAGGCATATCAACCAAGTTTTCATGGTAAGGGAGAACCAACATATTTTTAGTTGAATAAGGCTGGTTGTCCCTTTTTGGATTGTAAAAAGTATTTCTAGCAACTTTAAAAGATTTATCAATTACATTTCTTGGGTATTTTAATCATTACCTATTTCATAAATTTTGGATATTTCCTCATCTATGAACTCAGGACTACAAATTCGTAAAGCTCTCAAAAACATTGATGAGAAAACAGACAGTTTGACTCTATCTTGATGCGAGGAATAATAGTGGACATAGGAACAGTTATTTGTAGGTTTTCTGTAAATTTTAAATTTGAATTCATTATTACTCTTAATAATTAAAACATCTAGAAAAGGCAATGAGTTATTTTCTTCAAACTCAACAGTAAAGTTTACAGAATGGGCTAAGCTATTTAATTTTCCAAGGAAATGGTGTATATCTACATTTTTGGGCATAAGACACAAAATATCATCAACATATCTGAACCATTTAGCTCTATTAGGGAGGATTGTGTTAAGCAACCTTGTTTCAAAAAATTCCATGTATAGGTTACTAAGAACAGGTGAAAGAGGATTTCCCATTGCCATACCAAACTTCTGAGTGTAAAACTTATCATTAAATACAAATTTTGCATCAACAATGCAAAGTTTAATAAGTTTAATGATAGTAGGAACTGGTAATGGTAAATCATAGTTAACGAGTTCTTCAGATAAGAAACTTAATAAATCATCAACAGGAACTTTCGTCAACAAGGAAGTAACATCAAAACTAACCATGTTAAAATCATTTAAGTCAGTCAAGGAGCTTAATTTATCAACCAAGTCTATGTTGTTTTTAACATTAAAGTTAGAAATTTTGCCAACAATAGGGCTCAAAATATCAACAAGCCATTTGGATAATTTATATGAAACTGACCCTATGGAGCTAATAATTGGTCTGACTGGATTCCCTGGTTTGTGTGTTTTTATTAGTCCATACATGTAAGGTAAAGATGGATTAGTGGAAGTAAATTGTTTGACTAATTCATCTTTGCCTTTCAGTAGAAGTTTTATTGTTTTATTGCTGTTAACGGTTTCTAGGGGATTTTTCCTAAGTTTAGAATAGGTTTCAGTATCATCTAAGAGATTATTCATTTTTTCTTGGTAATCATTTTCTTTCATAATTACTATTGCATTTATTTTGTCTGCTTTAGTAAGGCACAAATTTTTATTGTTATTAAGTGTATCATAAGACTTAAAGAATCTTTGAAGGCAATTGGGAATGTTTGGTTTTAACATAGAGCTATATACCATTCCTTTACTAATATTAATTTCATCAGAGGATAAATCAGAAAATTTTTCAAAGTTACAAAAGGCTTTTGCAATTTCAACATTATTAAGTTTTTTGAAGTTGCAAAACTTAGGCCAAAACCTAGAGCAGCAGTTGTATGTTTGTCTAAAATTTCATCTGATAAATTAATTACAAAATTGTTATTAGCATGCTTTGTCCAATCACTATTTTCAATTAAAATGTCTAATTTTCTTTGTAGTTTGCTTTTGAGTTCATTACAAATTCTTCTGAGTTTATTATAGCAATGATCCAACATACTGTGTTTCCATTCTGATGGAATGGCCTGATTAAAAGAGTATTTTTTGTTTCTCAATATTTTGAATGCTTCCTTCTCCTGTATTTTAGTTATTTCAATATGTTTCTGAAGAATAATTCTCATAAAATCATCAAAAGGACGATCTCTCATGTCAAGGATGATATTGATCATGTCAAGGATGATATTGATCATGTCAAGGATGATATTGGGTAAAAGACACTTGGGCAGAACTTGTTCATTTAAACAATTTTTTAAGAAATTAAGTCGAATTTTTAACTTGTGGGACTTGATCAGTGCAGAAGAAAACTGTGAAACAAAAGATATATGATTAGGAAAGCTTATCGAGAACATTCTGAAGAGTCGTGTGGTATCCATTAATGCAATAAGATCACAGTAAACAGGTGATTTCAAAATATGCAAAACAACCACTCTGAAAGAATAGAGAAATTCTAAGCGCTTTCGTGACTACTCACATTATCAAGGAACTATATATATATATGTCGTGCCGAATATGTAAAACTGGTCAATTAGCAAGAACTCATTTAAAATTAAGTCCTTTCTAAAATTTTCTCTTATACGTTTAAAGATATATTTTTTCATTAATGTTAATGTAAAAATTTTTATTTTTGCTCCAAAAGAATCTTAGAAAACTTACCTAACCTTATTATAACAAGAACAATTTATTTTATCCTAACCCAACTAAATATATTTTAGATTTGTTTACAATAATTTAATACTAAACAAACACAGTGAAATATATTTTTTTCGTTAGGTTCAGAATGATTTTGGCGAAATTATTGCATACACAAATTTTCACTTGTCCTATATGGCAAGATGAACGTTGCTATTTAAGCCAAGATCGCAAGTTCTGCCTATTCGGCACGACATATATATATATATATATATATATATATATATATATATATATATATATATATATATATATATATATATATATATATATATATATATATATATCTTAGGCCCAACTATCCTGAAATTTGATGTTTCAAAATTTTTTATTTTCGACTAATATTGTTTTGAAATGAATATTGTGAAAATTTGTTTTATTTTGGTACAAAACCTAAGTTAGAAACCTGACCTAAGTTAGAAACCTGACCTAAGTTAGAAACCTGACCTAAGTTAGAAACCTGACCTAAGTTAGAAACCTGACCTAAGTTAGAAACCTGACCTAAGTTAGAAACCTGACCTAAGTTAGAAACCTGACCTAAGTTAGAAACCTGACCTAAGTTAGAAACCTGACCTAAGTTAGAAACCTGACCTAAGTTAGAAACCTGACCTAAGTTAGAAACCTGACCTAAGTTAGAAACCTGACCTAAGTTAGAAACCTGACCTAAGTTAGAAACCTGACCTAAGTTAGAAACCTGACCTAAGTTAGAAACCTGACCTAAGTTAGAAACCTGACCTAAGTTAGAAACCTGACCTAAGTTAGAAATCTGACCTAAGTTAGAAACCTGACCTAAGTTAGAAACCTGACCTAAGTTAGAAACCTGACCTAAGTTAGAAACCTGACCTAAGTTAGAAACCTGACCTAAGTTAGAAACCTGACCTAAGTTAGAAACCTGACCTAAGTTAGAAACCTGACCTAAGTTAGAAACCTGACCTAAGTTAGAAACCTGACCTAAGTTAGAAATCTGACCTAAGTTAGAAACCTGACCTAAGTTAGAAACCTGACCTAAGTTAGAAACCTGACCTAAGTTAGAAACCTGACCTAAGTTAGAAACCTGACCTAAGTTAGAAATCTGACCTAAGTTAGAAACCTGACCTAAGTTAGAAACCTGACCTAAGTTAGAAACCTGACCTAAGTTAGAAACCTGACCTAAGTTAGAAACCTGACCTAAGTTAGAAACCTGACCTAAGTTAGAAACCTGACCTAAGTTAGAAACCTGACCTAAGTTAGAAACCTGACCTAAGTTAGAAACCTGACCTCATCTGATGGTTTTATAACTAGACTCTGGTAGATAATTCACAAATCAGTTTAAATGTTTTTATTACTTAAAATCAATCATCTATATTTTTTTCGTTATGCTCAAAGTGATTTTCGCAGATTTATGGCATAAGAAAATTTCACTCTGGTTATTCGGCAGAAACGATCCTTGATTTTTAGGTCAAACTTTTGATTGTGTATATTACCCAAGACGTTTTATATAATAAACTACTCAGAGTTTTGCTAGTGTTCTTTGTCCTCATTGTAATCCTATCTAAACTATATTGCCCAACAGCCTAACAAGGATAATGAGCCTAGGATAATGAGGATAATTAGCCCAGGATGGGTACTAATAAAGCTAGAAACGTGCTAGATGCTAGAGGAGAATCAATAAGTCGACCTAACATTCTCTGGTAGATGTCTATGCTGATAGACGTCGCTCCTGTGAAGACGTGTCTAGTGTGTTCACCGTTCTTATCTTACTGAGATTGTGATGATAGTTTCCCTTTACTACGAGCAGTTATATCTTCAGGTTATGGAGGAGTTAATGGAAGCAAGAAGAGAGATTTAGCAACTGTAAGGTATACCTGGAGTATACCTGGAGTATACCTGGAGTATACCTGGAGAGGGTTTCGGGAATCAACGCCCCCGTGGCCCGGTCTGTGACCAGGCCTCATGGTGGATCAGGGCCTGATCAACCAGGCTATTACTGTTGGCCGCACGCAACCCGACGTACGAACCACAGCCCGACTGGTCAAGTACTGATTTTAGGTGCCTGTCCAGTGCCTTCCTGAAGACAGCCAGGGGTCTATTGTGCAATGATTAATCCTGGAACAACGTCGTTGCGAACAACCGCGTAAGTGATCGGACCAACGACTGGATGCTCGCTGAAGATAATGGAATGAAGCTACAGCTAAGGAAGATCCATGAGACTGTTGTGGAGACAAGAAATTCCTACTCGGTGTTGACAGACGAGTGTGAATTGACGACCCTAGACGAATGCCAGTAAAGATAAGAACATTGTTTTAGTTGGGGAAAGTCAGGTTAAGTTTATGGATAGGTCTTTTTGTCTTAGAGATAAGAAGAGAAGGCAGAGGGTGTGTTTTCCTGGGGATGGGATAGAGGATATTATTAGCCGTCTGGACAACATTATGAAAGGTAATGGAAGCAATCTTATTATCTGTCTCAGTGTTGGAAGTAACGATGTCAGCAGACGTAGAAGTGAGGACCGGATTAGCAGGTATAGGTGAGCAAGAGACATAATGAGGAAGAAAGGCGGGAACCCTGTGATATGTGGCGTTTTGCTGAGGAAAGGAGTTGGAAATAAATGGTTGCCCAGGGTAACTGGTGTTAATTAATGTCTAAGGACATTTTGCAGTACCATTATAGACAACTGTGACCTCTTCTATGGAAGAAATGACATGTTTGCCAGAGATGGGGTTCACTACACCGTATAGTAACAACTACACTGTGTATAGTAACAACTACACTGTATATAGCAACAAGTACACTCTACTCTCTCTCTCTCTCTCTCTCTCTCTCTCTCTCTCTCTCTTCTCTCTCTCTCTCTCTCTCTCTCTCTCTCTCTCTCTCTCTCTCTCTCTCTCTCTCTCTCTCTCTCTCTCTCTCTCTCTCTCTCTCTTTCCTTTCAACCTTTCCTTCTAACTCCTTCTTATCCTTCCTCACTTCTCTCTCCTTCTCCACCATCTGGCCAACTGGCACCTTACCTAGGCTGCACACATTAACCTGGCCACCTGCAGATCACAGCCACCTGGGGTGATAATTAAGGCGCCTCACCTGCTGTTAAAACCATCACCTGCAAGATGTTGATTTACACTTTAATTTCTGTGGCTTTCTTGAAGGAGGTGGAGGAGGCGGCGGTGGAGGAGGCGGCGGTGGAGGAGGCAGTGGTAGTGGAGGACACGGTGGAAGAAGTGGTGAGGTATACGGTGTATGAAGCAGTGGAGGTGTATGTAATGTTGGGGTCTAAAGTTAAATACAACATACAGCCTTTGTACGCACCAGAGGTAGTGTAACTACCAAAAGTGACGTCGACCGAGCGCTAAACTGCGAAGAAGAGACTTAATGTAGTTAATCCAACAAACGATCTTCAGAGCAGCAGAATTATCACAAAACTTGGTAGTTAGTAACAAGGAGAACGGTTAGATAAACTAACATAGTTACAATGTGGTTTACTGGGTTCATTTGGTCAACTATGTCCCACAGATTTCAGGACAGCCACTAGGAGAGAAGAGTTTGGGAAGGTATTGCTTCCAGGTTGATAGTATTGGTGACCCAGATTCCAGCAGCGGGTCGCCACCAGAGGGAAGGCTGCATACTAATGGCGAGGAACCAATTTAACATAAGACTGGCTTACTGTAGCTCCCTGACAGTGAGACCAGCACAAGGCGATGATGGATACACAGCTCAGGCCAGAGATTCAAAGAAATAACATTGAGAGAAAATGAATACATGTGTGTGTAGTGTCTCACAGCTGGACACACACACACACACACACACACACACAGCGTTAGAGCTGGTCGAAGAACGAAAAACAATCTCGGCTCCTATGATGTGAGTGTCAGTGGTGGAACTGGGAGTGCAAGTAGACTGGCAGTGCTGCTACTCAGGTACCTGATGACTCTCAACACTTCACTACGATAAGCTGTGAAATTTCTCAAAGAAATCAGGCATGCTTGTTGATCCAAGCTTATTGCTTCTCATTATTGTAGCTTGCAGATGAGGCATCCCTGCAACCCGCTGGTAGATGGATGATGCCTGGATAAAGTGATTAACTGACTTCACAGTGTGGATTTTCATCCACTTCTCTCCCTGGCCTGTCTCCTAAACTACCACCAATGTTACGAAGATCCTCAGACTGCCTCCAGTGTCATACTGGCTTTACAAGGTGAAAGTACCATCAAGGGAGGACCAATAGCATTCAGCTACAGTATGTGCCAGTATGACTGGTGTATTGTGACGCCCAGTATGACTGGTGTATTGTGGTGCCCAGTATGACTGGTGTACTGTGGCGCCCAGTATGACTGGTGTACAGTGACGCCCAGTATGACTGGTATACTGTGGCGCCCAGTATGACTGGTGTACTGTGGCGCCCAGTATGACTGGTGTGCTGTGGCGCCCAGTATGACTGGTGTACTGTGGCGCCCAGTATGACTGGTGTACTGTGGCCCCCAGTATGACTGGTGTGCTGTGGCGCCCAGTATGACTGGTGTACTGTGGCGCCCAGTATGACTGGTGTACTGTGGCCCCCAGTATGACTGGTGTGCTGTGGCGCCCTAGGTGATGTCAGCCAAGCACTGAATTATGACAGTGCCAAAGTGTATATTACACACACACACACACACACACACACACACACACACACACACACACACACACACACACACACACACAACACACACACACACACACACACACACACACACACACACACACACACACACAACACACACAACACACACACACACACACACATGAGGTATAAAACTCACGGTTCAGGGAGAGTGACCTAGTAGAGACCAATGAAGAAGCGGGGCCAGGAGTTAGGACTCGACCCCTGCAACCTCAACTAGGTGAGTACAACTAGGTGAGTACATACTAGCCACACTCTCTAGACACACTAGACACACTGTCTTCCCACTACCTGTGCCCAGACACTCCCCATTACCTGTGTCCAGCAATATGTTAATTTGTTCAACTTCATGCAATAATCTTCTTGCTGTGTGTGTAATCCAGAATGTTGCAGGGCTTCACGTGGAGGGAGGGGAGGGAGGGGAGGGAGGGGGTGAGGGAGGGGGTGAGGGGAGGGGAGGGGGTGAGGGAGGGGGGTGAGGGAGGGGGGAGGGAGGGGGAGGGAGAGAGGGAGGGAGGGAGGGGGTTGAGGGAGAGATGGAGGGAGAGATGGAGGGAGAGATGAGTCTGTATGTTCTCACATATATGTGGTTGCAGGAGTCGAGTCACAGCTCCTGGCCCCGCCTCTTCGCTAGTTGTTGCTAGGTTCGCTCTCTCCTTGCTTCGAGAATCTTTTCGTACCTCTTCTTAAAGCTGTGTATGGATCCTTCCTCTACCACTTCATTCTCCAGGTAGTTCCACTATCTGACTAAGGCTGAAGAAATACTTCCTAACATTCCCGTGACTCATCCTGGTTTTCAATTACGCCCGGATGTTCCTGTTTCCCATTTTTCATATAATTTGTCCCTATTTTCCCTATCATATCCTCTCGTTGTCCTTGCTACTTCCCTCACTCTTTCTTGTCCTGGGTATGAAGTTCTCCTTCATCTTCCGACACTCTTCACCAAGACACTTCGTCTCATTTGCTGATTTTCTTCCAGTTCGCTGTCGCACTGCGCTGCACGCACACCTTCCCTCGTCCTTTAGAAGTCTCCTCTTGTAAAGTCTTTCTTCTGGTGGTCCTCACTTGCTGATCTCTCTACCTTTAGTCATACAAGGTATTCTATGTTAAGTACTGTATGGTTGCTACCTCCACAGGGCTTTCATTGTCTATAAATTACTTCTGTGTCAGATGTACCTGCTAAACACAGTGGTCGAGTGTTGCTGGTTAATCTCCTCTTACCCACTCATTGTCTCTCTCTCTCTCTCTCTCTCTCTCTCGTGTTGAGTTCCTAACATGTTGACACGATGCTTTCCCTAGCCACCTCCATCACCTTAGCTCTCAGCGTTCCGGGTCCCTCATGTGGGCCCCAGTTCTCCCAATCTGTTTATGGCTGAAATCACTTATTATAAGTAGCTGTGTTTAGTTCTATGTTGTCTGGTAGCTGTTTCTGCTGTACTGTTAACCACTGCCTTATCTTCGTACTCCTGTCTTGGTTTCCTAATGTTAGGTGGCGGGTTGTATATCACTGCAACTACTTCTTCGGGTTCCCCATTCTAAATTGTGCCTCATGTCTGAATATTCCTGTAGACGGGCGGGATATTAAGAAAAAAATCTCTAGAAATATTCGAAAGGGTATTTTTATCAAGCTGATAACAAGTGGTTGTAGGATAATTCAGATAAACTGAATTCGATTTTTGCCTGTTAGCAGAAAAAAATAATTCTAAGATGCTTAAAATCATTTAGTTTATCACATCAAAAGCAGCAACATTAATTCCTTTAAACAGCATAATTTTCCTCAGTCTTTCTCATCTAAAATCAAGAGTTAGAGTGAGAGACATCATCTTCACCTCATTATATCTGAATGGTGAGTCTTAGTCAGTGTTTCAGCTTGTGAATAAATGAGACACTTTGCAACATTTCGGTATCTTTATTCTGGAACATTTTACCAGCCAGTGGCTTCTTCAGTCCAGTGCAGAGAAAGGTAGAAGATTAAGAGGAGTGTGAGGTAAGCAGTCCCTCAGTCTGTAGCTGATGTATACGGTGCATCAGTCTTGAGAAAAGTGAAGCTTACTCAGGGAGATGGGGGCTTATATACCGCTGAGAGGTGAGGCGCAGCAGTGGCAGGCGGAGTCACCAGTGGACAAAACCACTGGTGGATGTAGGTGGTACCTAAAGATCAGACAAATTTTGAAGAAATCCCTACATGAAGATGGCCTATTAGTTTTGTCCACTGGCGACTCAGTGTACACACGACACTCTTGTTTTTCACTGGAGGAATGTACGGTCTGCCCAGCCTTTTGCTTTTACGAAGAGTGTTGTCTGTGTGCAGATTCGGGACTAATACCTCTAGGATTTTCTAGGTGTAAATTATATGGAAACAGACTTATTGAAGGGATTATATAGGGTATTAAATAGAACTATATATGGAGAGGGTTACACTGGCGTGTTGGTTAGACGGTGTTGTGAGGCAGTGAGGGTTAGTGAGGAAGTTGTATCGTGTGATGAATGACAAGCCGGCACCTCTTGTGGACGGTACAGCCCACACCACCCATCCATCTCTCACGCCCACACCACCCATCCATCTCTCACGCCCACACCACCCATCCATCTCTCACCCCCACACCACCCATCCATCTCTCACGCCCACACCACCCATCCATCTCTCACGCCCACACCACCCATCCATCTCTCACGCCCACACCACCCATCCATCTCTCACGCCCACACCACCCATCCACTTCTCACCCCACCCCACCACCCATCCATCTCTCACGCCCACACCCACCCATCCATCTCACGCCCACACCACCCATCCATCTCTCACGCCCACACCCTCCATCCACTTCTCACCCCACACCACCCATCCATCTCTCACGCCCACACCACCCATCCATCTCTCACGCCCACATGACCCATCCATCTCTCACCCCCACACCACCCATCCATCTCTCACGCCCACACCACCCATTCATCTCTCACGCCCACACCATCCATCCACTTCTCACCCCCACACCACCCATCCATCTCTCACGCCCACCACCCTCCATCCATCTCACCCCCACACCACCCATCCATCTCTCACCCCACACCACCCATCCATCTCTCACGCCCACCCCACCACACCCATCCATCTCTCACCCCACACCACCCATCCATCTCACCCCACACCACCCATCCATCTCTCTCACGCCCACACCACCCATCCATCTCTCACGCCCACACCACCCATCCATCTCTCTCACCCCACACCACCCATCCATCTCTAACCCCCACACCACCCATCCATCTCTCACGCCCACACCACCCATCCACTTCTCACCCCACACCACCCATCCATCTCTCACGCCCACACCACCCATCCATCTCTCACGCCCACACCACCCATCCATCTCTCACGCCCACACCATCCATCCATCTCTCACGCCCACACCACCACCCATCCATCTCTCACCCCTACCCCACCACCATCCATCTCTCACGCCCACACCACCCATCCATCTCTCACCCCACACCACCCATCCATCTCTCACCCCACACCACCCATCCATCTCTCACGCCCACACCACCCATCCATCTCTCACCCCACACCACCCATCCATCTCTCACCCCACACCACCCATCCATCTCTCACACCCACCCATCCCATCTCTCACGCCCACACCACCCATCCATCTCACACGCCCACACCACCCATCCATCTCTCACCCCCACCACCACCCATCCATCTCACGCCCACACCACCCATCCATCTCTCACCCCACACCACCCCTCCCTCTCTCACGCCCACACCACCCATCCATCTCTCACCCCTACACCACCCATCCATCTCTCACGCCCACACCACCCATCCATCTCTCACGCCCACACCACCTATCCATCTCTCACGCCTACACCACCCATCCATCTCTCACGCCCACACCACCCATCCATCTCTCACGCCCACACCACCCATCCATCTCTCACCCCACACCACCCATCCATCTCTCACCCCACACCACCCATCCATCTCTCACCCCCACACCACCCACCATCTCTCACCCCCACACCACCCATCCATCTCTCACGCCCACACCACCCATCCATCTCTCACGCCCACACCACCCATCCATCTCTCACGCCCACACCACCCATCCATCTCTCACCCCCACACCACCCATCCATCTCTCACGCCCACACCACCCATCCATCTCTCACGCCCACACCACCCATCCATCTCTCACCCCACACCACCCATCCATCTCTCACGCCCACACCACCCATCCATCTCTCACCCCACACCACCCATCCATCTCTCACCCAACACCACCCATCCATCTCTCACCCCACACCACCCATCCATCTCTCACCCCACACCACCCATCCATCTCTCACGCCCACACCACCCATCCATCTCTCACGCCCACACCACCCATCCATCTCTCACGCCCACACCACCCATCCATCTCTCACCCCACACCACCCATCCATCTCTCACCCCACACCACCCATCCATCTCTCACCCCCACACCACCCATCCATCTCTCACCCCACACCACCCATCCATCTCTCACCCCACACCACCCATCCATCTCTCACCCCCACACCACCCATCCATCTCTCACCCCACACCACCCATCCATCTCTCACGCCCACACCACCCATCCATCTCTCACGCCCACACCACCCATCCATCTCTCACCCCACACCACCCATCCATCTCTCACGCCCACACCACCCATCCATCTCTCACCCCACACCACCCATCCATCTCTCACGCCCACACCACCCATCCATCTCTCACCCCTACACCACCCATCCATCTCTCACGCCCACACCACCCATCCATCTCTCACGCCCACACCACCCATCCATCTCTCACGCCTACACCACCCATCCATCTCTCACGCCCACACCACCCATCCATCTCTCACGCCCACACCACCCATCCATCTCTCACCCCACACCACCCATCCATCTCTCACGCCCACACCACCCATCCATCTCTCACCCCCACACCACCCATCCATCTCTCACCCCACACCACCCATCCATCTCTCACCCCCACACCACCCATCCATCTCTCACGCCCACACCACCCATCCATCTCTCACGCCCACACCACCCATCCATCTCTCACCCCACACCACCCATCCATCTCTCACGCCCACACCACCCATCCATCTCTCACGCCCACACCACCCATCCATCTCTCACCCCCACACCACCCATCCATCTCTCACGCCCACACCACCCATCCATCTCTCACCCCACACCACCCATCCATCTCTCACGCCCACACCACCCATCCATCTCTCACGCCCACACCACCCATCCATCTCTCACCCCCACACCACCCATCCATCTCTCACGCCCACACCACCCATCCATCTCTCACCCCCACACCACCCATCCATCTCTCACGCCCACACCACCCATCCATCTCTCACCCCCACACCACCCATCCATCTCTCACGCCCACACCACCCATCCATCTCTCACGCCCACACCACCCATCCATCTCTCACCCCCACACCACCCATCCATCTCTCACCCCACACCACCCATCCATCTCTCACCCCCACACCACCCATCCATCTCTCACGCCCACACCACCCATCCATCTCTCACGCCCACACCACCCATCCATCTCTCACCCCACACCACCCATCCATCTCTCACGCCCACACCACCCATCCATCTCTCACGCCCACACCACCCATCCATCTCTCACCCCACACCACCCATCCATCTCTCACGCCCACACCACCCATCCATCTCTCACGCCCACACCACCCATCCATCTCTCACCCCACACCACCCATCCATCTCTCACGCCCACACCACCCATCCATCTCTCACGCCCACACCACCCATCCATCTCTCACCCCACACCACCCATCCATCTCTCACCCCACACCACCCATCCATCTCTCACCCCCACACCACCCATCCATCTCTCACGCCCACACCACCCATCCATCTCTCACGCCCACACCACCCATCCATCTCTCACGCCCACACCACCCATCCATCTCTCACGCCCACACCACCCATCCATCTCTCACGCCCACACCACCCATCCATCTCTCACGCCTACACCACCCATCCATCTCACGCCCACACCACCCATCCATCTCTCACCCCACACCACCCATCCATCTCTCACGCCCACACCACCCATCCATCTCTCACGCCCACACCACCCATCCATCTCTCACCCCACACCACCCATCCATCTCTCACCCCACACCACCCATCCATCTCTCACGCCCACACCACCCATCCATCTCTCACCCCACACCACCCATCCATCTCTCACTCCCACACCACCCATCCATCTCTCACTCCCACACCACCCATCCATCTCTCACTCCCACACCACCCATCCATCTCTCACGCCCACACCACCCATCCATCTCTCACTCCCACACCACCCATCCATCTCTCACGCCCACACCACCCATCCATCTCTCACTCCCACACCACCCATCCATCTCTCACGCCCACACCACCCATCCATCTCTCACGCCCACACACCCGTGAAAGTCACTACGGTAGAATACACTGAAAATTTACAAGAAGATATAAGCAGTGTTTTCCAGTAGACAGAGAAGAGCATAACATTCAGTGGTGATAAGTTGCAGCTGCTTAGGTATGGACAGGATGAAGAACTCAAAAGGGACACTGTATATAAAATTAAAGAGGATCGTCAAACTTGTCCAGTTTCCACTTGAAGACTTCTACACTTGTTCCAGCAGTGTTTCTGATATCTTGAAGACTTCTACACTTGTTCCAGCAGTGTTTCTGATATCTTGAAGACTTCTACACTTGTTCCAGCAGTGTTTCTGATATCTTGAAGACTTCTACACTTGTTCCAGCAGTGTTTCTGATATCTTGAAGACTTCTACACTTGTTCCAGCAGTGTTTCTGATATCTTGAAGACTTCTACACTTGTTCCAGCAGTGTTTCTGATATCTTGAAGACTTCTACACTTGTTCCAGCAGTGTTTCTGATATCTTGAAGACTTCTACACTTGTTCCAGCAGTGTTTCTGATATCTTGAAGACTTCTACACTTGTTCCAGCAGTGTTTCTGATATCTTGAAGACTTCTACACTTGTTCCAGCGGTGTTTCTGATATCTTGAAGACTTCTACACTTGTTCCAGCAGTGTTTCTGATATCTTGAAGACTTCTACACTTGTTCCAGCAGTGTTTCTGATATCTTGAAGACTTCTACACTTGTTCCAGCAGTGTTTCTGATATCTTGAAGACTTCTACACTTGTTCCAGCAGTGTTTCTGATATCTTGAAGACTTCTACACTTGTTCCAGCAGTGTTTCTGATATCTTGAAGACTTCTACACTTGTTCCAGCGGTGTTTCTGATATCTTGAAGACTTCTACACTTGTTCCAGCAGTGTTTCTGATATCTTGAAGACTTCTACACTTGTTCCAGCAGTGTTTCTGATATCTTGAAGACTTCTACACTTGTTCCAGCGGTGTTTCTGATATCTTGAAGACTTCTACACTTGTTCCAGCAGTGTTTCTGATATTTTGAAGACTTCTACACTTGTTCCAGCAGTGTTTCTGATATCTTGAAGACTTCTACACTTGTTCCAGCAGTGTTTCTGATATCTTGAGGACTTCTACACTTGTTCCAGCAGTGTTTCTGATATCTTGAAGACTTCTACACTTGTTCCAGCAGTGTTTCTGATATCTTGAAGACTTCTACACTTGTTCCAGCAGTGTTTCTGATATCTTGAAGACTTCTACACTTGTTCCAGCAGTGTTTCTGATATCTTGAAGACTTCTACACTTGTTCCAGCAGTGTTTCTGATATCTTGAAGACTTCTACACTTGTTCCAGCAGTGTTTATGATATCTTGAAGACTTCTACACTTGTTTCAGCAGTGTTTCTGATATCTTGAAGACTTCTACACTTGTTCCAGCAGTGTTTCTGATATCTTGAAGACTTCTACACTTGTTCCAGCAGTGTTTCTGATATCTTGAAGACTTCTACACTTGTTCCAGCAGTGTTTCTAATATCTTGAAGATTTCTACACTTGTTCCAGCAGTGTTTCTGATATCTTGAAGACTTCTACACTTGTTTCAGCAGTGTTTCTGATATCTTGAAGACTTCTACACTTGTTCCAGCAGTGTTTCTGATATCTTGAAGACTTCTACACTTGTTCCAGCAGTGTTTCTGATATCTTGAAGACTTTTACACTTGTTCCAGCAGTGTTTCTGATATCTTGAAGGCTTCTACACTTGTTCCAGCAGTGTTTCCGATGTCTTGAAGACTTCTACACTTGTTCCAGCAGTGTTTCTGATATCTTGAAGACTTCTACACTTGTTCCAGCAGTGTTTCTGATATCTTGAAGACTTCTACACTTGTTCCAGCAGTGTTTCTGATATCTTGAAGCCTTCTACACTTGTTCCAGCAGTGTTTCTGATATCTTGAAGACTTCTACACTTGTTTCAGCAGTGTTTCTGATATCTTGAAGACTTCTACACTTGTTCCAGCAGTGTTTCTGATATCTTGAAGACTTCTACACTTGTTTCAGCAGTGTTTCTGATATCTTGAAGACTTCTACACTTGTTCCAGCAGTGTTTCTGATATCGTGAAGGCTTCTACACTTGTTCCAGCAGTGTTTCTGATATCTTGAAGACTTCTACACTTGTTCCAGCAGTGTTTCTGATAACTTCTGGTAAGATGTTGAATAATCTGGGGCCACGGATGTTGATACAGTGTCGAAGGACTAGGAAAAATTACGTCAACTGACCTTTCTGTCAATGAACATAATAAGACATAGATGACAACAGCCAGGAGGATTAAGGGGTGGATATTGAGGAATTTCAAAACAAGGGAAACAGTGCTATTGGTGACACTTTTTTTAATCGCTAGTGATCTCTCATTTGAAATATTGTTCAGTATTGACGGCCCCGTTCAGGGCAGGAGAAATATCAGAGCTGGAATTTACAGAGTCAGTAAAGCATTTAAATTACTGGGGCCGCCTTAAAGTCTTGAATATGTACTCACTGGAGAGGAGAGAGAGAGATACATGATAAGTACTTGAGGGCCTGGTTGGTCCTAAATCTGCATACTGCCATAACAACATACTGGAGTGAGAGATATGGGAGGAAGTGCAAAATGAACCCGGTGAAAAACAGGGGTGAAGTGGACACACTAAGAGAACACTGTATCAACATCCGTGGCCTCAGATTATTCAACATCTTACAAGAAGTTACCAGAAACACTGCTGGAACAAGTGTAGAAGTCTTCATGAGGAAACTGGACAAGTATCTTCACCAGGTGCCAGATCAACCAAGTTGTGATGGATATGTTGGACAGCGGGCCACCAGCAGCAACAGCCTGATTGACCAGGCAAGCACCGGACGAGCCTGGCACATGACCGGGCTCCGGGAGTAGAAAGACTCACAAAACTCATCAGTGGTATAACAACCATCGCAGCCGGAGTAGGAATCCAATGTTTAGATCATCGAGCGGTAGGAACCGAGGATAGGAACCTAGGGTAGGAACCGAGGGTAGGAACCTAGGGTAGGAACCGAGGGTAGGAACCGAGGATAGGAACCTAGGGTAGGAACCGAGGGTAGGAACCGAGGGTAGGAACCTAGGGTAGGAACCGAGGGTAGGAACCTAGGGTAGGAACCGAGGGTAGGAACCGAGGGTAGGAACCTAGGGTAGGAACCGAGGGTAGGAACCTAGGGTAGGAACCGAGGGTAGGAACCGAGGGTAGGAACCTAGGGTAGGAACCGAGGGTAGGAACCGAGGGTAGGAACCGAGGGTAGGAACGTAGGGTAGGAACCGAGGATAGGAACCTAGGGTAGGAACCGAGGGTAGGAACCTAGGGTAGGAACCGAGGGTAGGAACCGAGGGTAGGAACCTAGGGTAGGAACCTAGGGTAGGAACCGAGGGTAGGAACCTAGGGTAGGAACCTAGGGTAGGAACCGAGGGTAGGAACCTAGGGTAGGAACCGAGGGTAGGAACCTAGGGTAGGAACCGAGGATAGGAACCTAGGGTAGGAACCGAGGGTAGGAACCTAGGGTAGGAACCGAGGGTAGGAACCTAGGGTAGGAACCTAGGGTAGGAACCTAGGGTAGGAACCGAGGGTAGGAACCTAGGGTAGGAACCGAGGGTAGGAACCTAGGGTAGGAACCGAGGGTAGGAACCGAGGGTAGGAACCTAGGGTAGGAACCGAGGGTAGGAACCTAGAGTAGGAACCGAGGGTAGGAACCTAGGGTAGGAACCGAGGGTAGGAACCGAGGATAGGAACCTAGGGTAGGAACCGAGGGTAGGAACCGAGGGTAGGAACCTAGGGTAGGAACCGAGGGTAGGAACCTAGGGTAGGAACCGAGGGTAGGAACCGAGGGTAGGAACCTAGGGTAGGAACCGAGGGTAGGAACCTAGGGTAGGAACCGAGGGTAGGAACCGAGGGTAGGAACCTAGGGTAGGAACCGAGGGTAGGAACCGAGGGTAGGAACCGAGGGTAGGAACCTAGGGTAGGAACCGAGGATAGGAACCTAGGGTAGGAACCGAGGGTAGGAACCTAGGGTAGGAACCGAGGGTAGGAACCGAGGGTAGGAACCTAGGGTAGGAACCTAGGGTAGGAACCGAGGGTAGGAACCTAGGGTAGGAACCTAGGGTAGGAACCGAGGGTAGGAACCTAGGGTAGGAACCGAGGGTAGGAACCTAGGGTAGGAACCGAGGATAGGAACCTAGGGTAGGAACCGAGGGTAGGAACCTAGGGTAGGAACCGAGGGTAGGAACCTAGGGTAGGAACCTAGGGTAGGAACCTAGGGTAGGAACCGAGGGTAGGAACCTAGGGTAGGAACCGAGGGTAGGAACCTAGGGTAGGAACCGAGGGTAGGAACCGAGGGTAGGAACCTAGGGTAGGAACCGAGGGTAGGAACCTAGAGTAGGAACCGAGGGTAGGAACCTAGGGTAGGAACCGAGGGTAAGAACCTAGGGTAGGAACCGAGGGTAGGAACCTAGGGTAAGAACCGAGGGTAGGAACCTAGGGTAGGAACCGAGGGTAGGAACCTAGGGTAGGAACCTAGGGTAGGAACCGAGGGTAGGAACCGAGGGTAGGAACCTAGGGTAGGAACCGAGGGTAGGAACCTAGGGTAGGAACCGAGGGTAGGAACCTAGGGTAGGAACCGAGGGTAGGAACCTAGGGTAGGAACCGAGGGTAGGAACCGAGGGTAGGAACCTAGGGTAGGAACCGAGGGTAGGAACCGAGGGTAGGAACCTAGGGTAGGAACCTAGTGTAGGAACCGAGGGTAGGAACCGAGGGTAGGAACCTAGGGTAGGAACCGAGGATAGGAACCTAGGGTAGGAACCGAGGGTAGGAACCTAGGGTAGGAACCGAGGGTAGGAACCGAGAATAGGAACCTAGGGTAGGAACCGAGGATAGGAACCTAGGGTAGGAACCGAGGGTAGGAACCTAGGGTAGGAACCGAGGGTAGGAACCGAGGGTAGGAACCTAGGGTAGGAACCTAGGGTAGGAACCTAGGGTAGGAACTGAGGGTAGGAACCGAGGGTAGGAACCGAGGGTAGGAACCTAGGGTAGGAACCGAGGGTAGGAACCTAGGGTAGGAACCTAGGGTAGGAACCTAGGGTAGGAACCGAGGGTAGGAACCTAGGGTAGGAACCGAGGGTAGGAACCTAGGGTAGGAACCGAGGGTAGGAACTGAGGGTAGGAACCGAGGGTAGGAACCGAGGGTAGGAACCTAGGGTAGGAACCGAGGGTAGGAACCGAGAATAGGAACCTAGGGTAGGAACCGAGGATAGGCACCTAGGGTAGGAACCGAGGGTAGGAACCTAGGGTAGGAACCGAGGGTAGGAACCGAGGGTAGGAACCTAGGGTAGGAACCTAGGGTAGGAACCTAGGGTAGGAACTGAGGGTAGGAAAAGAGGGTAGGAACCGAGGGTAGGAACCTAGGGTAGGAACCGAGGGTACGAACCTAGGGTAGGAACCTAGGGTAGGAACCGAGGGTAGGAACCGAGGGTAGGAACCTAGGGTAGGAACCGAGGGTAGGAGCCTAGGGTAGGAACCGAGGGTAGGAACCTAGGGTAGGAACCGAGGGTAGGAACAGAGGGTAGGGGCCAGGGGAAGGGACACGGGGATAGGGACAAGCGGGGTAGGGACAGGGGGCAAGAACCAGGGGCGGAACAATGATAAAGATAGAGCACTTCACCAGGCTACAGTAGCTTACTTAAGCAAGAGTGGAGAGAGAGAGAGAGAGAGAGAGAGAGAGAGAGAGAGAGAGAGAGAGAGAGAGAGAGAGAGAGAGAGAGAGAGAGAGAGAGAGAGAGAGAGAGCACAGCCGCAGCTAGTCTGACACTGATGACCGTCCATTACAACCACAGTAAAGGCTTGACACCTGTCTTAATGACTCTTAAATATCGTGCAGACTTCGGTCTGTGGCAAGTGTCTCTACTGAGCATGATAACGATGCAGAGGATGGTGATGCAACCTGAAGATCTGTGGATATCTCAAGACGATATCATGAGCCACTGCCCCCGCGGACGGTCCCAGACCAGGCCTCCTGGTTGCTGGCCTGATCGATCAAGCTGTTACTGCCAGTCTCCCACAGTCCAACACATGCACTACAACCTCTAAGAGTAACAAATCAAACTGGTTATCTTATGTTATCCTAAGTTATTAATACTCATAGATAATAAGATACTGCAGTAACCCGGGGAAGAGGAGGAGGGGAGAAGAAGAGGAGGAAGAGAAAGAGGAAATGAAAGAAGAGGAGGAAGAGGAGTGGGAGGTAGTGAAGATCCTCCTTAACAACCTTCCTCTCCAGTATAATGTGATCCTTTATTGACTACGTTTCGCCCAAACAGTGGGCTTTTTCAAGTCACAAACAGTTCTGTTTGTGACTTGAAAAAGCCCACTGTTTGGGCGAAACGTTGTCAATAAAGGATCACATTATACTGCATATGTGTTTATATTTCCATTGTGTCGGTATTTTATACCATTTATTTCCAACCTTCCTCTCCATCACCTCTGAGAGGTGAGGCAAGTCAGGAGGATGCTGGAGGTGTGATGCTAGTCAGGAGGATGCTGGAGGTGGTGCTAGTCAGGAGGATGCTGGAGGTGTGATGCTAGTCAGGAGGATGCTGGAGGTGGTGCTAGTCAGGAGGATGCTGGAGGTGTGATGCTAGTCAGGAGGATGCTGGAGGTGTGATGCTAGTCAGGAGGATGCTGGAGGTGTGATGCTAGTCAGGAGGATGCTGGAGGTGTGATGCTCCTCGTCTCACCACTCAGGTGTAGAGCCAGTGACGAATGTTGGTCTTGTGGCGCACACATCAGGGTGGGCAGGGGCTGTGCTGCCAGGGTGGGCAGGGACTGCCCTGCCAGGGTGGGTAGGGAATGCACTGCCAGGGTGGGGCAGGGACTGCACTGCCAGGGTGGGCAGGGAATGCACTGCCAGGGTGGGGCAGGGACTGCACTGCCAGGGTGGGCAGGGACTGCACTGCCAGGGTGGGCAGGGACTGTGCTGCCAGGGTGGGCAGGGACTGTGCTGCCAGGGTGGGCAGGGACTGTGCTGCCAGGGTGGGCAGGGACTGCACTGCCAGGGTGGGCAGGGACTGCACTGCCAGGGTGGGCAGGGACTGCACTGCCAGGGTGGGCAGGGACTGCGGTGCCAGGATATATCTCAGCCTCTTCTGTCTGTTGTGATGACACATTGCAGCCTCCACAAGGTACCGCTGTCTTCTCATCTCTCACTTCACAGCATCATCATCATTCATGATCATCATTACCATCATTCACCAGCATCATTATCGTCATGTAGATCAACGAGGACACATATAGGCAAGAAGTAGGCCAGTAAGCCTCCTGTAGTGCTGCCCGGTGTAGTAGGCTCCCTGCAGTGTTCCCTGGTGTCAGGAAACACTTGTCCTGTCTTGACAAACCTTACTAACCATTAACTTTGTTTCCTGCCATAATACTATTACCACTATGAACGTGCGCTAAACCCACAATGGCTCACACAACGCATGAAAAATGGGAATTAAAGAAGGAAATAATTTTTGGCTGGATGGAAGGAATCGAAGAATGGACCTGACCCCCTCCAAGATCCCAGGACCGAGGCATTGTTTAAGTAATCTGTGCTAGTGTTTGTTATATGTCTTTCTAAACCAACATCAAGGTACTCTTGGACAGACAGAGTCATTATCGACTTTAATACAACATTACAAAGGTTAACACTAACCAACATCAAGGTACTCTTGGACAGAGTCATTAGCGACTTTATTACTACACTACAAAGGTTAACAATATTCAACTCACTCATTATACAAAACTTAGCAACTCACGTACAAAGGAACAACTTCTACTGAAAGAAACTCACAGATCATGTAATTCAATGGTTCCATTACTGTGAACCTCACCAGAATAAACTCTCTTAATGAACACGTAAGAGAAAATATTTCAAATTGTTATGGCAGATGACTTGCTGGAGCCAACCCCGCTATCTTGAGATGTCTTCCACGTCACAACACAGACTAGCACGCTATCTTGAGATGTCTTCCACGTCACAACACAGACTAGCACGCTATCTTGAGATGTCTTCCACGTCACAACACAGACTAGCACGCTATCTTGAGATGTCTTCCACGTCACAACACAGACTAGCACGCTATCTTGAGATGTCTTCCACGGCACAACACAGACTAGCACGCTATCTTGAGATGTCTTCCACGGCACAACACAGACTAGCACGCTATCTTGAGATGTCTTCCACGTCACAACACAGACTAGCACGCTATCTTGAGATGTCTTCCACGTCACAACACAGACTAGCACGCTATCTTGAGATGTCTTCCACGTCACAACACAGACTAGCACGCTATCTTGAGATGTCTTCCACGTCACAACACAGACTAGCACGCTATCTTGAGATGTCTTCCACGTCACAACACAGACTAGCACGCTATCTTGAGATGTCTTCCACGTCACAACACAGACCACCACGCTATCTTGAGATGTCTTCCACGTCACAACACAGACTAGCACGCTATCTTGAGAAGTCTTCCACGTCACAACACAGACTAACACGCTATCTTGAGATGTCTTCCACGTCACAATACAGACTAGCACGCTATCTTGTGATGTCTTCCACGTCACAACACAGACCACCACGCTATCTTGAGATGTCTTCCACGTCACAACACAGACTAGCACGCTATCTTGAGATGTCTTCCACGGCACAACACAAACTAGCACGCTATCTTGAGATATCTTCCACGTCACAACACAGACTAGCACGCTATCTTGAGATGTCTTCCCCGTCACAACACAGACCAACACGCTATCTTGAGATGTCTTCCACGTCACAACACAGACCATCACAGACTAGCACGCTATCTTGAGATGTCTTCCACGTCACAACACAGACTAGCACGCTATCTTGAGATGTCTTCCCCGTCACAACACAGACCAACACGCTATCTTGAGATGTCTTCCACGTCACAACACAGACCATCACAGACTAGCACGCTATCTTGAGATGTCTTCCACGTCACAACATAGACCACCACGCTATCTTGAGATGTCTTCCACGTCACAACACAGACTAGCACGCTATCTTGAGATGTCTTCCCCGTCACAACACAGACTAGCACGCTATCTTGAGATGTCTTCCACGTCACAACACAGACTAGCACGCTATCTTGAGATGTCTTCCACGTCACAACACAGACTAGCACGCTATCTTGAGATGTCTTCCCCGTCACAACACAGACTAGCACGCTATCTTGAGATGTCTTCCACGTCACAACACAGACTAGCACGCTATCTTGAGATGTCTTCCCCGTCACAACACAGACCAACACGCTATCCTGAGACACCAGGTATCCGGTGATCCAGCTATCCTGAGATACCGCCATATATCCTGAGATACTATCAGTTATCCTAAGATACTACCAGTTATCTTGAGATACTGCCAGTTATCCTGAGATACTACCAGTTATCCAGGTTAACCCAGGCTAGTCCAGGTTAACCCAGGATAACACAGAATAACCCAGGCTAACCCAGGCTAACCCACGTTAACCCAGGCTAACCCAGGCTAACTCACGTTAACCCAGGCTAACTCACGTTAACCCAGGCTAACCCAGGTTAACCCAGGATAACACAGAATAACCCAAGCTTGTCCAGGATAACCCAAGATTTAGATTCTCAAGAGTGTTGTAGTATTTCCTCGGATCAAATATTATTATCTTAACCTTCACACCTGTCTGAGTCACACCTGTCTGAGTCACACCTGTCTGAGTCACACCTGTCTGAGTCACACCTGTCTGAGTCACACCTGTCTGAGTCACACCTGTCTGAGTCACACCTGTCTGAGTCACACCTGTCTGAGTCACACCTGTCTGAGTCACACCTGTCTGAGTCACACCTGTCTGAGTCACACCTTCTTGTGTAAAGTGACTTGTGGAGCGTTACTGTTATAACTACCACTCCAACAACCACTAACAACCACCACTAACAACCACTAATAACCACCACTAACAACCACTAATAACCTTCACTAACAACCGCCACTAACAAACACCATTAACAACCACCACTAACAACCACCACTATCAACCACCACTAACAACCACCACTAACAAAAACCACTAGCTACCACCACCACCACCACTAGCAACCATCACTAACAACTACTACCGCAGCTAGTAACAACTATCACTACCACCACCACCACTAACAACTACTACGACAACTAACAGCCACCACCACGATCAACAACAACAACAACCACTACCACCACCATTACCAATAACTACAACTACCTTCACCCCACCACACGAAGCTTAAGCCAGAGCTCTTTCACACACTCAAACAACGTGATCATCACTTACCCTTGACATCAGGGCTCTAGTGATGACGTCATGACCCTAGTTATGACGTCATGACTTAGTTATGACGTCAGGGCACTAGCAATGACATTATGACTCTAGTTATGACATCATGGCACTAGTTATGATGTCAGGGCACTAGCAATGACATTATGACTCTAGTTATGACATCATGGCACTAGTTATGACGTCAGGGCACTAACTGCCCCCTTCAAGGCAGGGGAAATAGCTGACCTGGAGAGTGTACAAAGAACTTTCACGGCACAAATACGTACGATAAGGCACCTAAATTAATGGGAATGGTTGAAGGTCCTTGATTTGTATTCCCTGGAACGCAGGCGAGAAAGATACATGATAATATACAACTGGAAAATAATAAAGGAAAAATCACACCTTATGGAAGCAAAAAACTCGGTAGGAGATGCAACATTCTCTCAATGAAAAGCAGGGGCGCCACGAGTACACTGACGACACAATAAGTGTCAGGGGACCAAGACTATTTAACTGTCTCCCAGCATACATAAGAGGGATTACCAATAGACCCCTGACTGTCTTCAAGAAGGCACTGGACAGGCACCTAAAGTCAGTACCTGACCAGCCGGGCTGTGGTTCGTATGTCAGTTTGCGTGTGACCAGCAGTAACAGCCTGGTTGGTGAGACCCTGATCCACCATGAGACCTGGTCTCAGACCGGGCCGAGGGGGCGTTGACCCCCAAAACCCTCTCCAGGTATAGGGTTCTAGTTTTGACGTCATATTATTAGTTATGACGCAAATGTTGGTGGGTAGTTTACACTAGTAGTGACTATACAGGTGGGTAGTTTACACTAGTAGTGACTATACAGGTGGGTAGTTTACACTAGTAGTGCCTATACAGGTGGGTAGTTTACACTAGTAGTGACTATACAGGTGGGTAGTTTACACTAGTAGTGACTATACAGGTGGGTAGTTAACACTAGTAGTGACTATACAGGTGGGTAGTTTACACTAGTAGTGACTATACAGGTGGGTAGTTAACACTAGTAGTGACTATACAGGTGGGTAGTTTACACTAGTAGTGACTATACAGGTGGGTAGTTTACACTAGTAGTGACTATACAGGTGGGTAGTTTACACTAGTAGTAAGGTTACAGGTTGGTAGTTTAGAACACTCCCCCGCGTGATCTAATTACCATAAATTGGTGGGCATGATGCCCTGGGCAGCGGGGGTGTGATGTGCCCCAGTGGGTAGCTTCATGTGCTCGCACACACACACACACACACACACACACACACCTTCATCACAAGGAAGGTACATTAACCACTCTCATAAGCTAACAATTAACTCTACGACAATAATACAAAAACATTAGACAGCTGAATATGACATTGCCTTTGTAGAAATCTAAATTAAAAGGGCCAAGTAAATTATATGCGAGTACTGCATCATTCCCCGAACCAAAATTAGGAGGATGATTCCCCGTGTGCAAGAAGTTAAGAGAACTCCACCTCCTGCAGCTTCCACTCACCTGACTACAGTATATAACTCCTTCTCAGAACATTGACTCCAGGCTTTGGGACTCGTTACCTCAAACACCTCTTTTTTCCAATTTTCTTCTTTGTATAGGACTGATGTAGCCATTTTCTGGCGAAATAATTCTCCAGTAAAGATTCCCAAATGCTGGCCAAGTGTCTCATTCCTCAACAATCTGCTTAAACAACAGATGTCACTTCGTAAGATAAAGTGGATCACTGTGTTAGGTGATCCAGGGAGCCGCCAACATCACCCACAACAACTTCTTAACATAACCTGTCACCTCGGCTGCTTAGGCTAAACAATATTTTAGATATTTTTCTAACCACAGATCTTCTTTTGAGCATCTTACAGTGATGCGAGATAACAGAGACACTGGTACGGTGATCACATCGTTCAATAAACACAATCGTTGAGCTCCAGAGTAACAATGTAGCAGAGACACTGTGGTACAGTGATCACATCGTTCAATAAACACAATCGTTGAGCTCCAGAGTAACAATGTAGCAGAGATACTGTGGTACAGTGATCACATCGTTCAATAAACACAATCGTTGAGCTCCAGAGTAACAATGTAGCAGAGACACTGTGGTACAGTGATCACATCGTTCAATAAACACAATCGTTGAGCTCCAGAGTAACAATATAGGTGCTCAGTCAGAGAGGAGCTGTTGTTAAGACGTTAACTTACGTTGAATGAATCGAACTATTAAATACAGATTTTGTTGAGATATGGAGGTTGATATAGAAGAAAAACTGCAAGTATTGAGAAGAATAACATGCTAATATAGTCGTGGATAAATTAGACACATGTGCAACACCCAGATGTCTTTACTGGGGAAAAGTTTCGCCTCACATTGGGTTCGCCAGTCCACGAAGGAGCGAAACATTTCCTCAATAAAGACACCCAGGTGATGCACATGTGTCTAATTTACCATCTTGTCGGTTCTCTGAGCCATTTATAAAAATAATCGTGGAAAAAATGAAAGAACACCAGACTGAATAATTAGACAGCTGCTTGAAACACAGACAATAAACATGAAACAAATAAGAAGTGTAAACAAACTGGTAACCTCGAGGGTCGCACTTATTATATTTAGTTGCACAGAGAAAACAAGAAAAAAAAGCAAAACAGGAATTTTGAAGATGAATTACACAAAATATCAAACAAAGTCTAAAGTAATTCTTCAGATACGTCAAATGTAAGAAGGTAAAATCTATGCGTCTATATCCAAGAGTGTTCGAGTTTGTATTTACAACTGAATATAACACTGTTACTAAGCCAGGAAATTTGTTGACAGTGTAGCAGCGTCCATTAACCCCCCATCCCGCCAAGCTATACCCGGGGTTAAAGTTGGCTAGACTGTTTTATACCCCGGGGTATAGTCTGGGTTAGACCACTTTAACCCCGGGTATAGTCTTGGGCGGGGGTATATTTTGGGCTGTTACATCGGTAACATCCACAAGACCAAGTATCAGAAACATCCACAATACCAAGTACCAGTAACATCCACAACACCAAGTACCAGTAACATCCACAACACCTAGTACCAGTAACATCCACAACACCAAGTACCAGTAACATCCACAACACCTAGTACCAGTAACATCCACAACACCAAGTACCAGTAACATCCACAACACCCAATACCAGTAACATCCACAACACCAAGTACCAGTAACATCCACAACACCCAGTACCAGTAACATCCACAACACCCAGTACCAGTAACATCCACAATACCAAGTACCAGTAACATCCACAACACCCAATACCAGTAACATCCACAACATCCAATACCAGTAACATCCACAACACCAAGTACCAGTAACATCCACAACACCAAGTACCAGTAACATCCACAACACCCAGTACCAGTAACATCCACAACACCCAGTACCAGTAACATCCACAATACCAAGTACCAGTAACATCCACAACACCCAATACCAGTAACATCCACAACATCCAATACCAGTAACATCCACAACACCAAGTACCAGTAACATCCACAACACCAAGTACCAGTAACATCCACAACATCCAATACCAGTAACATCCACAACACCAAGTACCAGTAACATCCACAACACCAAGTACCAGTAACATCCACAACACCAAGTACCAGTAACATCCACAACACCTAGTACCAGTAACATCCACAACACCAAGTACCAGTAACATCCACAACACCTAGTACCAGTAACATCCACAACACCAAGTACCAGTAACATCCACAACACCCAGTACCAGTAACATCCACAATACCAAGTACCAGTAACATCCACAACACCCAATACCAGTAACATCCACAACACCCAATACCAGTAACATCCACAACACCCAGTACCAGTAACATCCACAACACCAAGTACCAGTAACATCCACAACACCAAGTACCAGTAACATCCACAACACCCAGTACCAGTAACATCCACAACACCCAGTACCAGTAACATCCACAACACCAAGTACCAGTAACATCCACAACACCAAGTACCAGTAACATCCACAACACCCAATACCAGTAACATCCACAACACCCAGTACCAGTAACATCCACAACACCCAATACCAGTAACATCCACAACACCAAATACCAGTAACATCCACAATACCCAGTACCAGTAACATCCACAACACCCAATACCAGTAACATCCACAACACCAAGTACCAGTAACATCCACAACACCCAATACCAGTAACATCCACAACACCCAGTACCAGTAACATCCACAACACCCAGTACCAGTAACATCCACAACACCCAATACCAGTAACATCCACAACAC
The DNA here is from genome assembly GCF_038502225.1 of Cherax quadricarinatus. Classification (NCBI taxonomy): domain Eukaryota; kingdom Metazoa; phylum Arthropoda; class Malacostraca; order Decapoda; family Parastacidae; genus Cherax; species Cherax quadricarinatus. The sequence goes on along the minus strand of NC_091351.1, from coordinate 944,993 downwards.
CAAGTACCAGTAACATCCACAACACCAAGTACCAGTAACATCCACAACACCCAATACCAGTAACATCCACAACACCCAATACCAGTAACATCCACAACACCCAGTACCAGTAACATCCACAACACATAGTATCAGAAACATCCACAACACCCAGTACCAGTAACATGCACAACACCCAGTACCAGTAACATCCACAACACCCAGTACCAGTAACATCCACAACACCAAGTACCAGTAACATCCACAACACCAAGTACGAGTAACATCCACAACACCAAGTACCAGTAACATCCACAACACCCAATACCAGTAACATCCACAACACCCAATACCAGTAACATCCACAACACCCAGTACCAGTAACATACACAACACCCAATACCAGTAACATCCACAACACCAAATACCAGTAACATCCACAACACCAAGTATCAGAAACATCCACAACACCCAGTACCAGTAACATCCACAACGCCCGGTACCAGTAACATCCACAACACCAAGTACCAGTAACATCCACAACACCAAGTACCATTAACATCCACAACACCAAGTACCACTAACATCCACAACACCAAGTACCAGTAACATCCACAACACCAAGTACCAGTAACATCCACAACACCCAGTACCAGTAACATCCACAACACCAAGTACCAGTAACATCTACAATACCAAGTACCAGTAACATCCACAACACCCAGTACCAGTAACATCCACAACACCCAGTAACAGTAACATCCACAACACCTAGTACCAGTAAAATCCACAACACCTAGTACCAGTAACATCCACAACACCAAGTACCAGTAACATCCACAACACCCAGTACCAGTAACATCCACAACACCCAGTACCAGTAACATCCACAACACCTAGTACCAGTAACATCCATAATACCCAGTACCAGTAACATCCACAACACCCAGTACCAGTAACATCCACAACACCCAGTACCAGTAACATCCACAACACCTAGTACCAGTAACATCCACAATACCCAGTACCAGTAACATCCAAAATACCCAGTACCAGCAACATCCACAACACCCAGTACCAGTAACATCCACAACACCTAGTACCAGTAACATCCACAATACCCAGTACCAGTAACATCCACAACACCCAGTACCAGTAACATCCACAACACCCAGTACCAGTAACATCCACAACACCCAGTACCAGTAACATCCACAACACCTAGTACCAGTAACATCCACAGCACCTAGTACCAGTAACATCCACAACACCTAGTACCAGTAACATCCACAACACTAAGTACCAGTAACATCCACAACAGTAAGTACCAGTAACATCCACAACACCTAGTACCAGTAACATCCACAACACCAAGTACCAGTAACATCCACAACACCTAGTATCAGAAACATCCACAACACCCAGTACCAGTAACATCCACAACACCCAGTACCAGTAACATCCACAACACCCAGTACCAGTAACATCCACAACACCAAGTACCAGTAACATCCACAACACCAAGTACCAGTAACATCCACAACACCAAGTACCAGTAACATCCACAACACTCAATACCAGTAACATCCACAACACCCAGTACCAGTAACATCCACAACACCCAATACCAGTAACATCCACAACACCAAATACCAGTAACATCCACAACACCAAGTATCAGAAACATCCACAACACCCAGTACCAGTAACATCCACAACGCCCAGTACCAGTAACATCCACAACACCAAGTACCAGTAACATCCACAACACCAAGTACCATTAACATCCACAACACCCAGTACCAGTAACATCCACAACACCAAGTACCAGTAACATCTACAATACCAAGTACCAGTAACATCCACAACACCCAGTACCAGTAACATCCACAACACCCAGTAACAGTAACATCCACAACACCTAGTACCAGTAAAATCCACAACACCTAGTACCAGTAAAATCCACAACACCAAGTACCAGTAACATCCACAACACCCAGTACCAGTAACATCCACAACACCCAGTACCAGTAACATCCACAACACCTAGTACCAGTAACATCCACAATACCCAGTACCAGTAACATCCACAACACCCAGTACCAGTAACATCCACAACACCCAGTACCAGTAACATCCACAACACCTAGTACCAGTAACATCCACAATACCCAGTACCAGTAACATCCAAAATACCCAGTACCAGTAACATCCACAACACCCAGTACCAGTAACATCCACAACACCTAGTACCAGTAACATCCACAATACCCAGTACCAGTAACATCCACAACACCCAGTACCAGTAACATCCACAACACCCAGTACCAGTAACATCCACAACACCCAGTACCAGTAACATCCACAACACCTAGTACCAGTAACATCCACAGCACCTAGTACCAGTAACATCCACAACACCTAGTACCAGTAACATCCACAACACTAAGTACCAGTAACATCCACAACAGTAAGTACCAGTAACATCCACAACACCCAGTACCAGTAACATCCACAACACCTAGTACCAGTAACATCCACAACACCCAGTACCAGTAACATCCACAACACCCAGTACCAGTAACATCCACAACATCTAGTACCAGTAACATCCACAGCACCTAGTACCAGTAACATCCACAACACCTAGTACCAGTAACATCCACAACACTAAGTACCAGTAACATCCACAACAGTAAGTACCAGTAACATCCACAACACCCAGTACCAGTAACATCCACAACACCTAGTACCAGTAACATCCACAACACCCAGTACCAGTAACATCCACAACACCCAGTACCAGTAACATCCACAACACCTAGTACCAGTAACATCCACAACACCCTGTACCAGTAACATCCACAACACCCAGTACCAGTAACATCCACAACACCTAGTACCAGTAACATCCACAACACCCTGTACCAGTAACATCCACAACACTAAGTACCAGTAACATCCACAACACCCAGTACCAGTAACATCCACAACACCTAGTACCAGTAACATCCACAACACCCTGTACCAGTAACATCCACAACACCTAGTACCAGTAACATCCACAACACTAAGTACCAGTAACATCCACAACAGTAAGTACCAGTAACATCCACAACACCCAGTACCAGTAACATCCACAACACCTAGTACCAGTAACATCCACAACACTAAGTACCAGTAACATCCACAACAGTAAGTACCAGTAACATCCACAACACCTAGTACCAGTAACATCCACAACACCCTGTACCAGTAACATCCACAACACCCAGTACCAGTAACATCCACAACACCTAGTACCAGTAACATCCACAACACCCAGTACCAGTAACATCCACAACACCTAGTACCAGTAACATCCACAACACCTAGTACCAGTAACATCCACAACACCCAGTACCAGTAACATCCACAACACCTAGTACCAGTAACATCCACAACATCTAGTACCAGTAACATCCACAACACCTATAGCACACCAGGAAGCTGAACACAGTGCTTATTCAGTGTTGTTTACCTGAAGAGGATTATACCTCGAGAGGATTATACCTGGAGAGGATTATACCTGGAGAATATTATACCCGGAGAGGATTTCGAGAATCAACGCCCCCGCGGCTCAGTCTGAGACAATATAAAGTCTCTTCACGAATCTTAAGATTATTAAAATATCTGAATGGATAATCAGGAAAATTTATGAAAGTCATTTTCCACATCTGGCTAAACACCTGACCAAGTGAAACCCAAAATCCCCCAAAAATCTGTTTTCAAAACTACGGATGAAGTTCAAGGAGACAGAAATGGGGAAGAAAGTGAAGGTTGCAGCATACCTTGACTAGTCTGTCTATGTAGACAGTTGTAACAGAAAGTATACACCTGTTCATTATCATCTGTGAATGATGTAACATTCACAGATGATACTGATATGGTGATAAAATATTCAACTCTGCACATACCAAGAGCGACTGAGAATGAACAAGATACTTAGGCTACCACTTTGTAAGATCACTATACTAAGAGCTAAGTGGTGTTAGAGAGTTACTGTAGCACTTTCTAAACGCTTTCACGTTCTGCAGGCTATCACCTTCGGTTGGTCAGGACTGAAGTATACCTCAATCCCTGGTGTGGGAGAGGGATACTTCCTCCCTCCATCATATGTGGTGTGGGGGGGGACTTACCCCTCCATCATACTTGGTGTGGGAGGGGGATACACCCCCTCCCACACACTATTGTGTACCTGTCCTCTCAGTGTCACAAGACTCGGGTAATTTGCATACAACATCGTGCGAGCGACAACCCAAGACACTAGATAAATGTATCTGGAGTCCCTCAGAGTGTGTCAGGGGTGTTCCTAAGAGAGTGTCAGGGGTGTTTCTCAGGGAGTGTCAGGGGCGTCCCCCAGGGTGTGCCAGGGGCATCCCTCGTGGTGTCGGTGGAGTCCCTAAGAGAGTGTCAGGGGGTGTCCTTCATGTTGCGTAAGGAGCGTCCTTCAGAGTGTGTCAGGGGCGTCCTTCAGGGTTTGTCAGGGACGTCCTTCAGAGTGCTTCAGGGGCGTCCCTCAGGGTGTCAGGGGCGTCCTTCATGGTGTTAGGGGCGTTCTTCAGGGTGATGGAGTGAGCTCACTCCAGTGAAGACACTTCCTATGATTGTATTTGCTTGGATATCCTCCTCTTTTCTGCAACATTGCAAGCTTCTGACGACGTGTTGATGGCAACACGAGAGGCCTACCATTCAACTCCCAGTATATATATATATATATATATATATATATATATATATATATATATATATATATATATATATATATATATATATATATATATATATATATGTCGTGCCGAATAGGCAGAACTTGCGATCTTGGCTTAAATAGCAACGCTCATCTTGCCATATAGGACAAGTGAAAATTTGTGTATGCAATAATTTCGCCAAAATCATTCTGAACCTAACGAAAAAAATATATTTCACTGTGTTTGTTTAGTATTAAATTATTGTAAACGTATTTAAAATATATTTAGTTGGATTAGGCTAAAATAAATTGTTCGTGTTATAATAAGGTTAGGTAAGTTTTCTAAGATTCTTTTGGTGCAAAATTTTAAAGTTTTACATTATCATTAATGAAAAAATATATCTTTAAACGTATAAGAGAAAATTTTAGAAAGGACTTAATTTTAATTGAGTTCTTGCTAATTGACCAGTTTTACATATTCGGCACGACACACACACACACACACACACACACACACACACACACACACATATATATAAATATATATATATATATATATATATATATATATATATATATATATATATATATATATATATATATATATATATATATATGTATATATATATATATATATATATATATATATATATATATATATATATATATATATATATATATATATATATATATATATATATATATATATATATATATATATATATATAACTACATAAAGAGGACAGGAGGGCAGAGACTCAACTAATTACTAACACCTGTAGGTAATTCCACTAAAGTAAGTGTCGCATTTCAGGCCACAGGTGAGCCAGGTAATTAGTGCTGACACTAATTACCCCGTCTTTCAGGGTATTACACCTGTCGTGTCAGCTGATTATGTTAATTACGATGGGATGTTAATTAGCATGATGTTAGTGACGCTGGTAGAACTTCTTTACTGACGTATGACTTAATGAGGTTATTAATGTGGCTGCTCCACACCCATAATATTGAGTGTTGGTGGTGAGTCTGGAGAACCTTTGGTGAACCCTGGGTGTAGGAGTGGCGCTGGAGACTTATGGTAGTGGAGGAGGTGGTGGTAGTGGTTAGTGTAGAGGTGGTGATAATACTGGTGGTGGTGGTGGAGATAATGGTGGTGATGATGTGATCATGGACGCACATTCGATGGTAGAGGTGTGATAGTCGCTCTGATTCTGCTCAATGGTGTCAGGCACCCATCCAACATCCAAGGATAGTGATGCTGGTTGATCTCCCTGGTGACTGACAAGGTTACAACAGCGACGCCAGTGTTACACCACCTGAGAACAGATGGGATGTTCAAGACTGTTACATCAACTGAGAACAGATGGGATGTTCAAGGCTGCTACACCACCTGAGAACAGATGGGATGTTCAAGGCTGTTACACCACCTAAGAACAGATGGGATGTTCAAGGCTGCTACACCACCTGAGAACAGATGGTCTGTTCAAGGTTGTTTCACACGTTACAAAAACGAACCAAAATAAAAACATAACATTATCGTACAGGAGATGGACAGGAATCTTACCAAGTGGCTAGTAAGATTCCCGTCAAGAAGTATTTCTCTTGTTTCTCGACCAATCTCACTTTGAGAACGACCCGTCTATCAGTTTCCAGGTCCTTCCAGGAGCCTGACGCATGTAGGACTAGCCAAATATATTTCCTTGTAATTTTTCATCGTTTTAAATTAGCAAAATATTTACGAAATTTGCAAACAAATCTACATTTATTGTAAGTGAAGCAGAATAATATTTATAATATTTGTGTATAAGTTATGTAGAGGGAACGAGTCCCGTGGGGGGTTCTCAGAGTGCTTTAATAAGTTGGGAAATTGAGCCTTGTCATCAAGGGGTTAAATCAACAAGGGTAACCTAAAACAGGGTAGTTAAACCCGAGCTGGGTCAATCAGGGAGAGGCGCGGCTGCTTGTTAAGGCCTCTGATGAGGCTGTTAAGGCCGGTGATCAGTGCTTGACCCCCATGGCTAGGGTGGAGTGGAGACACTTGAGGAGGAACTGGAGCAAGGAGGAGTAAGCAGTGGTGAAAGAAGGGGAGAAATAAATAATGGGAGTATGAAATGTTGAAGAAGAAAAAGAGGAGGAAAGAGAGGTAGGGGAAGGTGGGAAGAAGGAGGATAACGCAGGAGTAGGCGAATAATGGAATAGGAGATATGAAAAAGGCGAAGAGAAGTGAAGCAGGCAGAGTGGGGTCAGGAAGAATAGGGTCAGGAAGAGTGGGGTCAGGCAGAGTGGAGTCAGGCAGAGTGGGATCAGGCAGAGTGGGGTCAGGCAGAGTGGGGTCAGGCAGAGTGGGAGTCTGGCAGAGTGGGGTCAGGCAGAGTGGGGTCAGGCAGAGTGAAGTCAGGCAGAGTGGGGTCAGGCAGGGTGGAGTCAGGCAGAGTGGGGTCAGGCAGAGTGGGGTCAGGCAGAGTGGGGTCAGGCAGAGTGGGGTCAGGCAGAGTGGGGTCAGGCAGAGTGAAGTCAGGCAGAGTGGGGTCAGGCAGAGTGGGGTCAGGCAGAGTGGGGTCAGGCAGAGTGGGGTCAGGCAGAGTGGGGTCAGGCAGAGTGGGGTCAGGCAGAGTGGGGTCAGGCAGAGTGGGATCAGGCAGAGTGGGGTCAGGCAGAGTGGGGTCAGGCAGAGTGGGGTCAGGCAGAGTGGGATCAGGCAGAGTGGGGTCAGGCAGAGTGGGGTCAGGCAGAGTGGGGTCAGGCAGAGTGGGGGTCTGGCAGGATATAGGAATCTGTCTCTTAAGGAAACTGTTGTGACAGTTGACAATGGTTGTTGATGTTACCTCACCTTCAATAACATCTTCCTTCTTGTACACTAGTGTTCAGGGCTACCAACTGGACAAGACTGGGGCCTCACTTGTGTTGTCCAGGGCTACCAACTGGACAAGACTGGGGCCTCACTTGTGTTGTTCAGGGCCACCAACTGGACAAGACTGGGGCCTCACTTGTGTTGTCCAGGGCTACCAACTGGACAAGACTGGGGCCTCACTTGTGTTGTTCAGGGCCACCAACTGGACAAGACTGGGGCCTCACTTGTGTTGTTCAGGGCCACCAACTGGACAAGACTGGGGCCTCACTTGTGTTGTTCAGGGCCACCAGCTGGACAAGACTGGGGCCTCACTTGTGTTGTTCAGGGCCACCAACTGGACAAGACTGGGGCCTCACTTGTGTTGTTCAGGGCCACCAACTGGACAAGACTGGGGCCTCACTTGTGTTGTTCAGGGCCACCAACTGGACAAGACTGGGGCCTCACTTGCGTTGTTCAGGGCCACCAACTGGACAAGACTGGGGCCTCACTTGTGTTGTTCAGGGCCACCAACTGGACAAGACTGGGGCCTCACTTGTGTTGTTCAGGGCCACCAGCTGGACAAGACTGGGGCCTCACTTGTGTTGTTCAGGGCCACCAACTGGACAAGACTGGGGCCTCACTTGTGTTGTTCAGGGCCACCAACTGGACAAGACTGGGGCCTCACTTGTGTTGTTCAGGGCCACCAGCTGGACAAGACTGGGGCCTCACTTGTGTTGTTCAGGGCCACCAACTGGACAAGACTGGGGCCTCACTTGTGTTGTTCAGGGCCACCAACTGGACAAGACTGGGGCCTCACTTGTGTTGTTCAGGGCCACCAACTGGACAAGACTGGGGCCTCACTTGTGTTGTTCAGGGCCACCAACTGGACAAGACTGGGGCCTCACTTGTGTTGTTCAGGGCCACCAGCTGGACAAGACTGGGGCCTCACTTGTGTTGTTCAGGGCCACCAACTGGACAAGACTGGGGCCTCACTTGTGTTGTTCAGGGCCACCAACTGGACAAGACTGGGGCCTCACTTGTGTTGTTCAGGGCCACCAACTGGACAAGACTGGGGCCTCACTTGTGTTGTTCAGGGCCACCAACTGGACAAGACTGGGGCCTCACTTGTGTTGTTCAGGGCCACCAACTGGACAAGACTGGGGCCTCACTTGTGTTGTTCAGGGCCACCAGCTGGACAAGACTGGGTCCTCACTTGTGTTGTTCAGGGCCACCAACTGGACAAGACTGGGGCCTCACTTGTGTTGTTCAGGGCCACCAACTGGACAAGACTGGGGCCTCACTTGTGTTGTTCAGGGCCACCAGCTGGACAAGACTGGGGCCTCACTTGTGTTGTTCAGGGCCACCAACTGGACAAGACTGGGGCCTCACTTGTGTTGTTCAGGGCCACCAACTGGACAAGACTGGGGCCTCACTTGTGTTGTTCAGGGCCACCAACTGGACAAGACTGGGGCCTCACTTGTGTTGTTCAGGGCCACCAACTGGACAAGACTGGGGCCTCACTTGTGTTGTTCAGGGCCACCAACTGGACAAGACTGGGGCCTCACTTGTGTTGTTCAGGGCCACCAACTGGACAAGACTGGGGCCTCACTTGTGTTGTTCAGGGCCACCAACTGGACAAGACTGGGGCCTCACTTGTGTTGTTCAGGGCCACCAACTGGACAAGACTGGGGCCTCACTTGTGTTGTTCAGGGCTACCAACTGGACAAGACTGGGGCCTCACTTGTGTTGTTCAGGGCCACCAGCTGGACAAGACTGGGGCCTCACTTGTGTTGTTCAGGGCCACCAACTGGACAAGACTGGGACCTCACTTGTGTTGTTCAGGGCCACCAGCTGGACAAGACTGGGGCCTCACTTGTGTTGTTCAGGGCCACCAACTGGACAAGACTGGGGCCTCACTTGTGTTGTTCAGGGCCACCAGCTGGACAAGACTGGGGCCTCACTTGTGTTGTTCAGGGCCACCAACTGGACAAGACTGGGGCCTCACTTGTGTTGTTCAGGGCCACCAACTGGACAAGACTGGGGCCTCGACAATACTGGCCAACCACATCTATCTAGGCCAAATATATGACAGTAAATTCTAGCAATATTTTCTTAAACAACAGACAATATCGTCAACAGTATAAACAATATATATATATATATATATATATATATATATATATATATATATATATATATATATATATATATATATATATATATATATATATATATATATATATATATATATATTATATATTTTTTTTTTCCAACAAGTCGGCCGTCTCCCACCGAGGCAGGGTGACCCAAAAAAGAAAGAAAATCCCCAAAAAGAAAATACTTTCATCATCATTCAACACTTTCACCACACTCGCACATTATCACTGTTTTTGCAGAGGTGCTCAGAATACAACAGTTTAGAAGCATATACGTATAAAGATACACAACATATCCC